>NC_092052.1:56446678-56747803 GCF_003086295.3 Arachis hypogaea
CGCATCAGCCATGCATACACGTCGGGACCAGCTTCTCCAAACTTTAACTTCTTGTGTTCCTTCCTCTTTAGCATGCTTCCTCTCCATCCTCCATGCCATTCTGGCCCTATACCCTTGAGATCACTTAACAAATGCACCACGGCATCAAATGGTAATAAGAGAGGATTAAAAATTAGTAATTTAAAGACCTAGGAAGCATGTTTTCAATCATAGCACAAAATTAGGAAGGAATCTTAAAAACATACAAATTATATAGATAAGTGTGAGAAGAGTTGACAAAATCCACTCAATTCAATCCAAAATAAATCCTAAAATGGTGGTTTATCAAAGCTCATTGGCCATAGGGCAGACATGCATCATTTGCATTTGGATGTATTATTTTGGTGTATATCTTGTATTTGGTTTGCCTTCTTGATTAATAGTAGCTATATGCTATTTGATCTAATTGTCGTATATGTTCTCCTTATCTGTGTATTCCTTGTATTGTCTTGTCTGTGTTTGCATAACTGAGAGGTCCCTTATGCTGGCGATGATGACGCTGAGGGATGTTCTTAATGAAATATTAATGATTGAATGATATTTAAACTTCCTGGGTAGATGCAAGGATTGTGGTTCGTCCCACTTACTTCACGTTGAGATTGGAACTCCCTAGGTAGATGCAAGGGTTGTGGTTTGTCCCGCTCCAGGTTGAGAAATAGAGAGTGCTAATATAACTGACGACTTGTATTGAGACCGTTGAGATTTACTAAGATTGTTGAGATAAATGTTGTTAATTGATACTATTGAGATTGAATGTTGTTAATATTAATTATTAGAGACTGATAAAACTTGAAGGCCTTAATACTACAATGAACAATAATAATATTGAGAGAATTAATAATTTAGTGTTGGAAAGAATTGAGATTAGAGATAGTTGACAAGGGCTGAGACTTAGTAACTTTACCTTGTTGGGATTAGAAAGGACTCTAGGCTTGAAACTTGAATGATTGGTGTTTAGGATTTCCTAGCGGGTTCATATCATTTTACATTGTCTCTATCCGGAACTGTTACCCTACTGAGAACCCGAAAGGATGATGTTCTCATACAGGATGTGATACACCTCGTTGAGTGTGCCAGACTCTCTATGGAAATCGAAGACTCCACTTTATTTTGTAGTTTGAACTTTAGATTTTTTATTTTCCACTTTTGACTATATAATTGTATATCCCTCTTAGAGGTTGAATTATAGAGAAATATGTTGTATTCTGTTTACCTCTGGGTTGTATTATCCTTTCTAGCCGGCCTTGTCTTCGCAGGTCGACACTAGTATTTGTTATGTATCTCCTTTTGAATCATATATATATTTCTGTCGTTTATGTATATCGTCGGTGTTTGAGTGTGATGCGATTATTAGTTATGTCTTTTCTTCATAGGATCCTAGCTATATTACTACCTTTCAAATATTCATATGTACTTTGTTTTTAGAGGACATAATGCCTCACCATCTTTGACTTATGACTAAATCGTAAGGCCTTGTATAGTAGGATGTTACATTATGGTATCAGTGTAGTTCATTCCCATAGAGCCTGAGGGACGGACTGACTATGCTTCTGAGCATACTCTGGGTTGTGTGTACATGCTATTTAGGATTTCTGCTTGGTATATATAGAATAAATGTTCATGAGCATACCTTTAGGGATTCCAAACACTGGATTTAAGATATTAAAGCTGATCACCTTAATATCAATTGTTCAGTGTGGACAAGAACCAAATAGTGTCTCGTGGATGTGAGCGAGGTTATCTGGTTGATTTTATGGCAGTTTTGAAGAATATGGCTGCTGCGATGCAACTACTGCTAATAGGATGGGACAACAGGCTGGAGAGATGGCAATGAAGGTGGTAATGGACATGGTGTTGGAGATGATATTATGAGTACGGTGGTTCCGATGGAAACTAGAAATTTTCCTGAGTTAGTTCACAATAGTAGAGTCTTGAAGGACTGTGTAAGGAAGAGTATAGTGACAAGAAGTGACTATCGAGAATTCTACAAGAAGGGTTATAAGGACTGGTAGAAGCCCGAGGTTATTATTTGAAACTCGATAATGGTGAATTGTAACAAGAGTGAACGTCTAAAAGTTGATTTACATTGGTTTCAAAAGGTCAATGACTTTTAGTTCAAGGAGATTTTTAGTTAATACGGGTGAATGCAAACAATCAGAGTGACTTAGTGAAAGTAAGCGGGAGCATTGACATAGAATAATTGTGATGAGAAAGTCACCTTAATAACCTAATTAAGTTTGAGTATGAGTGGAGATTCAAGATGAGAATTTAAACTTATAAAGTGAACCTTAACTATAGTTGATGGTGTTATGGGTGAAACACTCCGTGAAAAGGTAGTTCTGGTGGTGTAGGTCGCAGGTTAAGGATTACCCCCACTTATTTATAGGTGATCGAAATTTTGAGGGCAAAATTGTTATTAAGATGGGTAGTGTTCTGAGGGTTACCTGAAACGTTGAGGTCGATCTCGGACGAGATCTTCTGGTTTGGTTGAGTCTACCACGTCCGACTTGTTGGAGCTGGGGTGCCGCCGGTCCTCAGTCCCTGGGGGTGGTGGTACCTGCAAGAGACTCCGATGCTTAAGTCATTACAGGCTTTAGGCAGGTTTTTTGTAGAATTTGGAGTATGAATTATACTTGGGTGCTCTAGTGTACTTATAATGGTGTTTAACGATCTTCTTTGAGATAAGATTGTTATCTTATCTTATCTTTTGTGGGTGAGATCATATCTTTTGACAACCGCTTTCCAGTAGTCGGTGGTTCTTCGATTTGGGCCTCTTTGGGTCTCTTTTGGAGGTCTTCTGCGCTCCTTACAAAGAGGTCGGTAGTGGACCAGCCTTTTATGAGGTCAGTCATTTTGTCTTCGGCCAGTCCGACCCAGTAGCTCGGGCCAGGGTATGAATAGGTAGGATATAAAAATGGTTAAATTATAATTAATAATTTAATTATGAGCAAGAAAAATTAATGAATTAAAATTTATAATTTGAGGAAGTGAAAATAATTAGAATACGAATTAAAACATTAATTTTAAAGGATTTTGGCCCAAAATTGGACCAACGGACTAAAACAAGTGCACCAGGCCCAAGTGAGCCCAAGCCCATATATATAACTCCTTTAACTTAACAATTTCAGCCTCCATTTCCCCTTCTTTGAGAGAGAACTCGGATAGAGAGAGGAGAAAAGACAAAAACCCTAACCTTACTCTTCTTAAATTGACTATAACTTTTGATCCAGAGCTTCAATTGACAAGCCGTTTGTGGCCACGTGTTTGTCTCGGAATCCTTTTCGGTTATATTTGAACAATGTGGTAAGAAACTCGAAATTTCTTACCTAGTTCTTCATGTTCTTCGATTTGATGTTTTTTTGGTTATACAGTATTGAGATATCGCGATTCTGATTCTTTCAAAATTTCTTTCCCTATCTGTGTTTTGTTTAAAAATAGAGGGGCTTTGCTTTCTTCACTTTTTGCTTCCATCTGCTTCCTTTTGCTTTCTGAAAAGAAACTTTGTTTCATTTTCTTCTTTGGTTTGCCCCAAGTTTTTCTTTTCTTTGAAGCTTCGAGGCGCTCGTTGGTGTGGATCGTTCGCGAATTTACCGTTTGTTCATCACCGTTTCTGCTTTTTTTATTTCAGGTTGGTACTCGCTTGTAGCATTTTGGGGTTTTTTTTTGGTTTGATGGCAGTTGTGATCCTTCTTTCTTGTTTTGTGTTTGCTTCTGGTGGTGCTGCATGCTTTTGTTTCTTTTAAAGTTTTGATCTTCTTTCTGCTACTGAAAGGCTAGGGCTTTTGATCCATTTTGATCTTTTGCGTTTTTCTGTCTTATGCCTGTACTGCCTCCAAAGGGTGTCCCTAGGTTGCGGTGGTGATTTATTTTCGCGAACCTTGGGGCACCCTTTGTTGTCTTGTTGCCGTTTGCTGGTTATCTCTTTGTTTTCGTATTTTGGCCGAGTTGTTTGGTAGTGACGCCTTTTCATTTTCTTGCTGTAGGTATAGTTTCTATGTCTCGTAGAAATATTGTTGAAATGTTCACAAAGGTTCTTCCTGGTATGGTTGACTGGTTAGATTCTGTAGTATTGGGTTGTGTTACTGTAGCAGATCGGGAGTACTACGAGAAATTTAGGAGATATCATAGGATTTGTGGGAATAGGGAGGAGGAGAAGGATTATGAATTATTGTCCCCGGACCCTGAGGAGCGAGTCTGCTTTCCTCCTCTAAGTCGGACAGAGCATCCATTCTTTTATGCGTACAATTGTTTTTCACCAAACTAGGTATCACCATTCCATTTTCTGAGTTTGAAATTGAAATCCTTTGGAACTGTAACCTTGCCCCTTCTGAGCTTCATCCCAACTCTTGGGCTTTCATGAAAATTTTTCAGCTGTTGTGTCAGGAGTTGGGTGTGCGACCTTCCCTTTGTCTGTTCCTTTTTCTGTTCGTGTTGACTAAGCCGGGGGTAGCAAAGAAGAAGGCATCTTGGATCTCCTTTCGGGCTACCCAAGGTAGAAAAGTTTTTGCCATTTTTGATGACTCCTTCCACGATTTTAAAAATTTTTATTTCAAGGTTCGGGGTGTGGATGATGTTCACCCCTTTTTTTTTGGATGAACATAAGGAACCCACTTTTCCCCTTTGGTGGCAAGGGAACCCTGTAGTGCTTAAGTATATGTTAGAGAGTCTTGACGTGGTAGAGAGGGCCTTTGTAGGTGTTTTGGAGGAGCATTGGGGGGAGCCTCCTCATTTGGATATGAAGAGTTTTTTAGGGGATCCTGCTCTTCTCCATTCCGAACTAGGTAGTGCCTGACTTCCTAGATTTTTACTATCTTTGTTTGTGGTTGCCATTATGTAACTATTTTTGTGATTTTTCCTTTTTAGAGATAGCTTCAGGCTCTGATTCAATGAAGGTCCTCTGTAAGACCAAGAAGACTGTGGCCGCTCAAAATCTGCAAAGAAAGACATCGTGGGAGGGTTCTTCTCAGGTCCCGCCGAAAAACCGGACTCGGGTCCTCAAGATCTGAGGAATATTATCCTGACTCCTGAAGTTCATGTGGCTCCTACCGATCCACCTCTTGCGAGTTCTGGTGCTACTTCTTCCCCTTCTTCTTCTGGACCCTCTCCTAAGAAGCAGAAAACATCCGGCGCTTATGACCTTAAAGACAACAATTTTGATGGTGTGGCCTTTACTGAGGAGCACATTGCCGCGTATGGTTTCGTCCCGACTGATGATGTGTCTATTCTCAAGCACATTCACTTTATATCTAGCAACAACATCCGGATGGCCAACCTTAATGCTGCTTTGGCGACGGAGTTTAAGAAGTCCCCTATTAATGCTACCAGTGCCTTTGATGAGCGGATAATTTATACCCTTTTTGGCATTGTTTTTAGTTAGTTTTTAGTATTTTTTATTTACTTTTTATTATATTTTTGTTAGTTTTTATTCAAAAATCACAATTCAGGCTGAAATTGAGGGACCTGAGCAAAAATCTGATTCAGAGGCTGAGAAAGGACTACAGTTGCTGTTGGATTCTGACCCTCCTACACTCGAAGTAGATTTTCTGGAGCTACAAAAGCCCGATTGGCATTGGAAAGTAGACATCTTGGGCTTTCCAGAAATATATAATAGTCCATACTTTGCCCGAGATTTGATGGCCGAAACTGGCGTTAAAAGCCAGCCAAAAATTTTCTGGCGTAAAATGCCAGAACTGGCACATTTCTTGGCGTTAAACGCCCAGTTTGGCACCCAAGGTTGCGTTTAGCTCCAACTTGAGGCATATGCACGTGTAGGCTTGAAAGCTCAGCCCAAACACTCACCAAGTGGGTCCCGGAAGTGGAATTCTGCACTATTTACACCTAGTTACTCATTTTTTGTAACCCTAAGTTACAGTATAAAAACTACTTTTAGGGATTCATTTTGTAACTCATGACAAATTTTACATTTCATATTGTATCTTCTACAGCATGAGCCTCTAAACCCCATAAATGGAGGAGCTCTGCTGTGTTTCAATGGATTAATGCAATTACTACTGTTTTCTATTCAATCACACTTGATTCTATAATAAGATACTCACTCGTACTTCAATATAGAGAATATGATGAACCGTGACACTCATCATTATTCTCAAACCTATGAACGCGTGCCTGACAACCACTCCCGTTCTATCTGAGCTCAACGTAATCATTGGATGACAGCTTGAGTGCGTATCTCTTGGGTCTCTAATCCATGGACCGAGTCCGGGGGTTAGAACCTTCGTGGTAGAGGCTAGAACCAATTGGCAGCATTCTTGGGATCCGAAAAGTCTAAACCTTGTTTGTGGTATTTCGAGTAGGATCTGGGAGGGGATGACTGTGATGAGCTTCAAACTTGCGAATGTTGGGCGCAGTGACAGTGTGCAAAAGGATAGAGAGATCCTATTCCGACGCTAGTGAGAACCGACAGATGATTAGCCGTGCAGAAACCGTACTTGGTATTTTTCATCCGAGAGGATCATACAGCTTGCCATTGAAGGAAGCCATGCGTGTTTGGAGAAGAAGATAGTAGGAAAGCAGAGATTCAAATGACAGAGCATCTTTGGAACCTCAACCTGTTCCTCATCAATAAATGACAAGTAACATTTAATTCATGCTATTTACTTTTCATAAACAAAAATCATATTGATCACTAATCTCCTGACTAAGATTTACAAGATAACCATAGCTTGCTTTAAGCCGACAATCTCTGTGGGATCGACCTTTACTCACGTAAGGTATTACTTGGACGACCCAGTGCACTTGCTGGTTAGTTCTGCGGAGTTGTGAAAAGTGTAATCACAATTTCGTACACCAAGTTTTTGGCGCCGTTGCCGGGGATTGTTCGAGTTTGGACAACTGACGGTTTATTTTGTTGCTTAGATTAGGAAAAATTTATCTTTTTGGTTTAGAGCCACTAAAATTGTTTTTGTTAAAATTTTAAAATCCTTGTTTTCTTTTTCTAGATTTTTTTTTGAAAATTTTTAATAAATAGATAAGAAAAACCAATAAACTAATAATTGATTTTCTGTTTGAGTTTATTTTCATACTTTAAGTTTGGTGTCAATTGCATGTCTTAATTTTTCTTTAATTTTTGAAAATATATGTATTGTGTTCTTTATTGATCTTCAAGCTGTTCTTGTTTATTTTCCTTGTTGAGACGTTTAGTTTTTCTTGTTTTGTGTCTTTCCTTGTTTTTCTTGTGCGTTTTCGAATTATTAGTGTCCAAAGTATAAAAATTTTTAAGTTTGGTGTCCTTTGTGTTTTTATTTTCTTAAAAATTTCCAAAATTTCTTCTTGGTGTTCATCTTGATCTTCAAAGTGTTCTTGGTGTTCATCTTGACATTCAAAGTTTTCTTGTTTGTTTTCTTTGTTTTGATCTAAAAATTCTAAGTTTGGTGTCATTTTATTGTTTTTCTCTTTCCTCGTTAAATTCAAAAAATATCTTTCCTCTTTATTTTAATTAAATTTTTGAAATTTGCATTTAAAAATTCAAATTTTTATTTTAAAATTTTTATCTTATCTTATCTTAGTTTTAAATTTCAAAATTCAAATCTTTTTCAAAAATCATATCTTTTTCAAAATCATATCTGATCTTATTTCAAATTCAAATTTCAAATTTCAATTAAATTCCAAAATTCAAATTTCAAAACTCAATTTTCAAATTTAAAATTTAAATTTCAAAACTTTTTAATTTAAAACTTATCTTCTCTTACCTAACTTATCTTATCTTTTCTATTTTCAAATTTTAAAATCACAACTTTTTCAAATCCTTTCTTTTATTTATTCTCTTACAAGTATCTTTAATTTTAAGACATATCTTTTTCAAAATTTTCTAACCACTTTCTCTCTCTTCAATTTTCGAAAATCATATCCAAAATTTTCAAATCTTTTTAATTAAGTAATCATTTTAGTATTCGAATTTCTTTTATTTCTTTTCCTTTTAGTTTTTGAAACTTATATTCTATTTTCCAAGTATTTTATTTTATTCCCTTTTAAATTCGGTTTGTCCTTAATTAAATAAAATAAAATTTCTATTTACAATCCACATCATCTCCCTTTCTCCATCATGGACCTAAGTGGAAATAAACAGTCCAGAAGGACTCTGGGGTCATATGCTAACTCCACTACTGCTTCATATGGGAGTAGTATCTGTATACCTCCCATCAGAGCTAGTAGTTTTGAGCTAAACCCTCAGCAAAATTGCCAGTATTCCGGTCTTCCACAGGAAGAACCTACTGAGTTTCTGGCACAGTTCTTACAAATTGCTGACACAGTACACGATAAGGAAGTAGATCAGGATGTCTACAGATTATTACTGTTTTCATTTGCTGTAAAAGATCAAGCTAAGATGTGGTTAAATAATCAACCCACAGCAAGCATAAGAACATGGAAACAGTTATTAGATAAATTCCTGAATCAATATTTCCCTCCAAAAAGGATGACACAGCTAAGGCTTGACATCCAATGCTTTAAACAAGAAGATAATGAATCTCTTTATAATGTCTGGGAGAGGTAGAGAGGGATGCTAAGGAAATGCCCCTCTGAAATATTTTCAGAATAGGTACAGTTAGCCATCTACTACGGGCTTACAGAAAAGGCCCAGATGTCTCTAGACCACTCAGCTAGTGGATCTATACACATGAGAAAGACAATTGAAGAGGCTCAAGAGATCATTGATACAATTGCTAGAAATCAACATCTGTACTTAAGTAGTGAGTCCTCCATGAAAGAAGAGGCTAAGGTAGTATCCACTGAATTTTGTCCTCCAGAACAAGTTGTTGAACTCAATCAACAATTGCTTCTTATAACAAAACAGTTAGCTGAATTTAAAGAGATGTTACAAGACACTAAAAATGCTAACAAGAATATGGAAGCACAATTGAATCAGACAAGACAGCAGTTATTTAAATAGATAACAGAAGAATGCCAAGCTATTCATTTAAGGAGTGGAAAGACATTGAATGTCTCAACTCTAGGCAGCAGAAAGCCAAGAAAGGAACAACTGACAGAGGATGACTAAGCCACTACCTAAAATCCCTCTGAGGACAGTAAGAGCTCAGAGAGGAATGATTCTGGCGTTCAAACGCCAGAAAAGGGTGAAAAATTGGCTTTAAACGCCCAATGGATGGCCAATTCTGGCGTCCAAATGCCAGAAAAGGGTGGCAATCTGGCGTTAAATTCCCATACAGTACCCAATTCTGGCGTTCAAACGCCAATGGGGGATCAGACACCTACAAGTGCTGATAACAACCCCCTTAGGAAGGCTTTTCCAACCACTTCTGTAGGAAGTAAACCTGCAGCAACTAAGATTGAAGAATATAAAGCCAGGATGCCTTATCCTCAGAAACTCCGCCAAGCGGAATAGGATAAACAATTTGCCTGCTTTGCAGACTATCTCAGGACTCTTGAAATAAAGATTCCGTTTGCAGAGGCACTTGAGCAAATACCCTCTTATGCTAAGTTCATGAAAGAGATCTTAAGTCATAAGAAGGATTGGAGAGAAACTGAAAAAGTTTTCCTCACTGAAGAATTTGAAAAGCTTACCAGAGAAGCTTAAAGATCCCGAAAGCTTTATGATACTATCCACATTAGAGGGTGCTTGTACCAAGACAGCTCTATGTGATCTTGGGGCAAGTATCAACTTAATACCTGCATCCACTATCAAAAATCTTGCTTTGACTGATGAAGTTTAACCAACCCGGATATGCCTCCAACTTGCTGATGGCTCCATTAAGATTTCATTAGGCATAATTGAGGACATGATTGTCAAGGTTGGGCCATTTGCCTTTCCCACTGACTTTGTAGTGTTGGAAATAGAGGAGCACAAGAGTGCAACTCTCATTCTAGGAAGACCTTTCCTAGCAACTAGACGAATCCTCATTGACGTCCAAAAAGGGGAGATAACCCTGAGAGTCAATGAGGATGAGTTTAAGTTGAATGCTGTCAAAGCTATGTAGCATCCAGACACATCAAAGGACTGCATGAGCGCTGATATTATTGACTCCCTGGTGGAAGAGGTCAATATGACTGAGAGTCTCGAATTAGAGCTAGAGGACATTTTTAAAGATGTTCAGCCTGATCTGGAGGAACCAGAGAAAATAGAAGAACCTCTGAAAACTCCTCAGGAAGAGGAGAAGCCTCCTAAACCCGAGCTCAAACCACTACCGCCATCCCTGAAATATACATTTCTGGGAGAAGATGACACTTTTTCGGTAATCATAAGCTCTGCTTTAAAGCCACAGGAAGAGAAAGCACTAATTTAGGTGCTAAGGACACACAAGACAACTCTTGGGTGGTCCATAAGTGATCTCAAGGGCATTAGCCTAGCCAAATGCATGCACAAGATCCTATTGGAGGATGATGCTAAGCCAGTGGTTCAACCACAGAGGCGGCTGAATCCAGCCACGAAGGAGGTGGTGCAGAAAGAGGTCACTAAACTACTAGAGGCTGGGATTATTTATCCTATTTCTGATAGCCCCTGGGTGAGCCCTGTCCAAGTTGTCTCCAAGAAGAGAGGCACGACAGTGGTTCATAATGAAAAGAATGAACTGGTTCCTACAAGAACAGTTATAGGGTGGCGTATGTATATTGACTACAGATTACTCAATACAGCCACCAGAAAGGATCATTTTCCTTTATCATTCATAGACCAGATGCTAGAGAGACTAGCAGGTCATGAATACTACTGCTTTTTGGATGGCTATTCAGGTTATAACCAAATTACAGTAGATCCTCAGGACCAAGAGAAAACAACATTCACATGTCCATCTGGAGTATTTGCCTACAGCAGGATGCCAGTTGGTCTGTGCAATGCACCTGCAACCTTTCAGAGGTGTATGATCTCTATCTTCTTTGATATGGTAGAGAAATTTCTGGAAGTCTTCATGGATGACTTCTCAGTATTTGGAGACTCATTCAGCTTCTGTCTTGACCATCTAGCACTTGCTCTGAAAAGGTGCCAAGAGACTAACCTGGTTTTAAACTGGGAGAAATGTCACTTTATGGTGACTGAAGAAATTGTCCTTGGACACAAAATATTGAACAAGGGAATAGAGGTGGATCAAGCTAAGGTAGAGGTAATTGAAAAATTACCACCACCTGCTAATGTTAAGGCAATCATAAGCTATCTGGGGCATGTAGGATTCTATAGGAGGTTTATAAAGGATTTTTCAAAAATTGCAAAACCTCTGAGCAATCAGCTGGATGCTGATACACCATTTGTCTTTGACACAGAGTGTCTGCAGGCGTTTGAGACTCTGAAAGCTAAGCTGGTCACAGCACCAGTCATTTCTGTACCAGACTGGACATTACCATTCGAACTAATGTGTGATGCTAGCGACCATGCCATTGGTGCAGTATTAAGATAGAGGCATAACAAGCTTCTACATGTCATTTATTATGCTAGCTGTGTTTTAAATGACGCGCAGAAAAATTACACAACCACAGAAAAGGAGTTGCTTGTAGTGGTTTATGCCATTGACAAGTTCAGATCTTATTTAGTAGGATCAGAAGTGATTGTGTACACTGACCATGCTGCTCTAAAATATCTCCTCACAAAGCAGGATTCAAAACCCAGACTCATAAGATGGGTGTTTCTTCTGCAAGAGTTTGATATAGAAATAAGAGACAGAAAAGGGACAGAGAACCAAGTAGCTGATCACCTGTCTCGGATAGAACCAGTAGCAGGAGGGTCCCTCCCTCCTACTAAGATCTCTGAAACCTTTCCGGATGAGCAACTCTTTGCCATTCAGGAAGTACCGTGGTTTGCAGACATTGCAAACGATAAAGCTATGAGATTCATACCCAAAGAGTACAGTAAGCAGCAAACAAAAAAATTGATTTCTGATGCAAAGTACTACTTATGGGATGAACCATATCTCTTTAAGAGGTGTGCAGACGGAGTAATCCATAGATGTATGCCTAGAGAAGAGGCACAGAAGATCCTATGGCATTGCCATGGATCACAATATGGAGGACATTTCGGAGGTGAGCGAACAGCCACAAAAGTTCTCCAATGTGGCTTCTACTGGCCTACTTTCTATAGAGACTCCCGAGAGTTTGTACATAACTGTGACAGTTGCCAGAGAGCTGGTAATCTGCCTCACAGTTATGCCATGCCTCAGCAAGGGATCTTAGAGATTGAGTTATTTGATGTATGGGATATTGACTTCATGGGGCCTTTCCCACCATCATATTCAAACACTTATATTCTGGTGGTAGTAGACTATATATCTAAATGGGTAGAGGCAATTACAACACCCACTAATGATACTAAGACAGTGATGAAGTTCCTTCAGAAGCATATTTTCAGCAGGTTTGGTGTCCCTAGGGTACTGATCAGTGATGGAGGCACTCATTTTTGCAATAAACAGCTTGACTCTGCTTTGGTCCGATATGGAATTAACCATAAAGTGGCGGCTCCATATCATCCACAGACAAATGGGCAGGCTGAAGTCTCAAATAGAGAACTAAAACGAATCCTGGAACGGACTGTAAGTACCCGTAGAAGGGATTGAGCAAGAAGTCTGGATGATACTCTGTGGGCATATAGAACCGCATTCAAGACTCCCATAGGGACTTCTCCATACCATCTTGTGTATAGAAAAGCCTGCCATCTGCCTGTGGAACTGGAACACAAGGCCTACTGGGCAACCAGGTTCCTAAACCTTAATACTAAGGTAGCTGGAGAGAAAAGATTACTTCAGTTGAATGAGCTGGAGGAGTTCAGACTTAATGCTTTCGAAAATGCTAAAATTTACAAGGAGAAAGCAAAAAGATGGCATGACAGAAAGCAGTCATCTAGAGTCTTTGAGCTAGTACAGAAGGTTCTGCTATTTAACTCTAGGCTCAGATTGTTCCTTGGGAAATTGAAATCCCAGTGGAAGGGACCATATGTGATTATAAGTGTGTCACCATATGGATATGTAGAGCTTTGGGATATTGACTTTGACAAAAAATTCATTGTTAATGGACAGAGAGTCAAACATTATCTTGAAGGTAATGTTGAGCAAGAATGCTCAAAACTGAGACTAAATTAAAAGCTCAGTAAAAGTCCAGCTAAAAACAGTAAAGAAGCGCTTATTGGGAGGCAACCCAATCTTATTTATCTATGTTAATTACTTTTTCATTTCATTTTCCATTGTTAGTTCATGTTTTCTTTAGGTTAATGATCATGTGGAGTCACAAAAATAGCTGCAGAGTTAAAGCATAATCAAAAACAGCATCAAAAACAGCACACCCTGGAGGATAGGCTTACTGGCATTTAAACACCAGTAAGGATAGCAGAATGGGCGTTTAACGCCCATGCAGGCAGCATTCTGGGCGTTAAACACCAGAATGGGCAGCATTCTGGGCATTCAAAAAAATGGCCAGTAAATAAGGATTCCTTGCGTTTAACGCCAGCTAAGGTAACTGGCTAGGCGTTAAACGCCCAAAGAGGCAGTCAAGTGGGCGTTAAACGCCAGAATGGATAGCATTCTGGGCGTTTAACGCCATGATGTCACAAGGGAGGTAATTTTGTTTCCAATTCGAATTTTTTTCAATTTTTCATGTTTTAATTCATAATTTTTTGCATCAAACATATTTTAAACGTTCATCTTTCAATTTCTATTTTCAAAAATTAATAATCTTTCTAATTCTTTGTAATTCTTTTTCAATTCTTTTCAATTCCTTCCAAAACGTTTTCAAAACTTACATATATTTTCAAAATTCATTTCAACTCTTTTTAATTTTTCTTACATACAGTAATAAGTTTTCAAAATTAATTGCATCATTCTTTTTCTACACCCTTCTATTTTATTTTGCTCGAGGACGAGCAAAGCTTTTAAGTTTGGTATGGAAAAGCTCAGCTTTTTGCTTTCCATAACCATTAATGGCACCTAAGGCTGGAGAAACCTCTAGGAAGAGGAGCAACAAAGGCAAGGAAGAGACATAAAGGAGCTCAAAAACTCCATTGGTTCTTCAAGAGGAAGAAGAAGCCACCATCACTAAGGTGGACCTGTCTCCTTGTTTATTTTCTTTTCTGTTTTCGGTTTTTCTGCTTTATGTTTTGACTATGTTTGTGTCTTCATTACATGATCATTAGTGTTTAGAGTCTATGTCTTAAAGCTATGCATGATTCCATGAATCTCTCACCTTTCTTAAATGAAAAATGTTTTTATTTGCAAAAGAACAAGAAGTGCATAATTTCGAAATTTATCTTGAAATTAGTTTAATTATTTTGATGTGGTGGCAATACTTTTTGTTTTCTGAATGAATGCTTGAACAGTGCAAATATTTTATAGTGAAGTTTATGAATGTTAAAATTGTTGGCTCTTGAAAGAATAATGAAAAAGGAGAAATGTTATTGATAATCTGAAAAATCATAAAATTGATTCCTGAAGCAAGAAAAAGTAGTGAAAAACACAAAGCTTGTGAAAAAAAAGGCAAAAAAACATAGAAAAAAAGAAAAAGAAAAAGAAAAAGCAAGCAGAAAAAGCCAATAACCCTTTAAACTAAAAGGCAAGGGTAAAAGGGATCCAAGGCTTTGAGCATTAATGGATAGGAGGGCCCAATGGAACAAAATCCTGGCCTAAGCGGCTAAATCAAGCTGTCCCTAACCATGTGCTTGTGGCGTGAAGGTGTCAAGTGAAAAGCTTGAGACTGAGCGGTTAAAGTCGTGGTCCAAAGCAAAAAGAATGTGCTTAAGAGCTCTGGGCACCTTTAACTGGGGACTCTAGCAAAGCTGAGTCACAATCTGAAAAGGTTCACCTAGTTATATGTCTGTGGCATTTATGTATCCGGTGGTAATACTAGAAAACAAAATGCTTAGGGTCACGACCAAGACTCATAAAGTAGCTGTGTTCAAGAATCAAGGTTGCGTTTGTTTTCAAAGACAGGACAGAACATGACATTGAGACAGAGACAATAAGACGGAGACACTAAAAATTATTGTTTGTGTATTGTGTTTGGATACGATGTACAAGACACTAATGTAATGTCCAGTATTATGTTTGGATACACATGGACAAGACTAAGATATTATATGAAATGACTAAAATATCCATATGATTCCTTTAATAGAGAATGAGAGTACGTAGGAGTACAGACGAAACTTGAAAAAATGTTTGAAGACACCAAAAATTTTAATAAAAAAGTATATAATAGTATTTATATTAAAATAAAATTATAAATATATTTATTTTATTTTTAAATTTATTATTAATATGTAGGAATATATATGGTTAAGATTAATAAAAAAATAGATCTGAGTTTGATTAATAAAAAATTTTGTTTAGGTTAATAAGCCAAATTAATTTTAAATAAAAAATCAGTTTTAAAAAAGAATCCGTTTTTACATGAAAAAAAATAGTTTTTACATATAAAAATTTATTTATATTTAGAAAACCAATTTTTTTATCTAAAATCTGATTTTTTTTTAAATTATATAAAATCAATTACAACTTATAAATTATTTTTTAACATTTTAAAAAGATCAGTTTTACCTTTAATAATATTTATCTTTCAAAAGTTTTAAGACTAATTATAGGAAAAATAAGAAGGGATAATAGTGGAATAATAAAAAATATCTATGAACAAAAAGAAAAACAAAATTTATAAAAAAGTCCGTGTCCACTCTTCCAAATTCCGTGTCCATCATTGTCCTTTGTAACAGAGTGGACACAAAAATATAAAAAACTGTCTCGGAGACAATGTGTTCCGTGTCCATGTCTCTGCTTCCAAACATATTTTAAACATGTACTGTCCATGTTTCTGTGTCCTGTCTCTGAAAACAAACGCTACCCAAGATACTAAACTACGAGAATCAATAACACTATCTGAATTCTGAGTTCCTATGGATGCCAATCATCCTGAACTTCAAAGGATAAAGTGAGATGCCAAAATTGTTCAGAAGCAAAAAACTACTAGTCCAACTCATCTAATTGAAACTAATCTTCATTGATATGTTTAAAATTTATTGTATATTCTCTTCTTTTTATTCTATTTTGTTTTTAGTTACTTGGGGACAAGCAACAATTTAAGTTTGGTGTTGTGATGAGCGAATAATTTATATCCTTTTTGGCATTGTTTTTAGGTAGTTTTTAGTATGTTTTATTTACTTTTTATTATATTTTTATTAGTTTTTATTAAAAAATCACAATTCTGGACTTTACTATGAGTTTGTGTGTTTTTCTATAATTTCAGGTATTTTCTGGCTGAAATTGAGGACCTGAGCAAAAATCTGATTCAGATGCTGAGAAAGGACTGCAGATGTTGTTGGATTCTGACCCTCCTGCACTCAAAGTGGATATTCTGGGGCTACAGAAGCCCAATTGGCACGCTCTCAATTGCGTTGGAAAGTAGACATCTTGGGCTTTCCATAATTATATAATAGTCTATACTTTGCCCGAGATTTGATGGCCCAAACTGGCGTTAAAAGCCAGCCAAAAACTTTCTGGCGTAAAACGCCAGAACTGGCACATTTCTTGGCGTTAAACACCCAGTTTGGCACCCAGGGTGGCGTTTAACTCCAACTTGAGGCATATGCACATGTAAGCTTGAAAACGCATCCCAAACACTCACCAAGTGGGTCTTGAAAGTGGAATTCTGCACTATCTACACCTAGTTACCCATTTTCTGCAACCCTAAGTTACTAGTCTAGTATAAAAACTACTTTTAGGGATTCATTTTGTAACTCAAGACATATTTTACATTTTATATTGTATCTTCTAAAGCATGAGCTTCTAAACCTCATAGGTGGGGGTAAAGAGCTCTGCTGTGTTTCAATGGATTAATGCAATTATTACTGTTTTCTATTCAATCACGCTTGATTCTATTCTAAAATACTCACTCGCACTTCAATATAGAGAATATGATGATCCATGACACTCATCATTATTCTCAAACCTATGAATGCGTTCCTGACAAACCACTCTCATTCTATCTGAGCTCAACGTAGTCATTGGGCGACAGCTTGAGTGCGTATCTCTTGGGTCTCTAATCCATGGACCGAGTCCGGAGGTTAGAACCTTCGTGGTAGAGGCTAGAACCAATTGGTAGCATTCTTGGGATCCAGAAAGTCTAAACCTTGTCTGTGGTATTCCGAGTAGGATCTGGGAGGGGATGACTGTGACGAGCTTCAAACTTGCGAATGTTGGGTGCAGTGACAGTGTGCAAAAGGATAGAGAGATCCTATTCTAACGCTTGTGAGAACCGACAGATGATTAGCCGTGCAGAAACCGTACTTGGTATTTTCCATCCGAGAGAATCATACAGCTTTCCATTGAAGGAAGCCATGCATGTTTGGAGAAGAAGACAGTAGGAAAGCAGAGATTCGGATGACAGAGCATCTCTGGAACCTCAACCTGTTCCTCATCACTGAATCACAAGTAACATTTAATTCATGCTATTTACATTTCATAAACAAAAATCATATTGATCACTAATCTCCTGACTAAGATTTACAAGATAACCATAGCTTGCTTTAAGCCGACAATCTCCGTGGGATCGACCCTTACTCGCATAAGGTATTACTTGGATGACTCAGTGCACTTGCTGGTTAGTTGTGCAGAGTTGTGAAAAGTGTAATCACAATTTCGTGCACCAGCCTTCCTTGGGAATGCCAAAACTGAGTTTGAGAGAGTGTGTAAACCCCGTGAAATTCTCAAATAATTAGTCAGTTAATTAAATTTTAATTAGGAAAATTAAAAATACAAAACTAATATCAAAATAGGATAGAGCTCTTCAAATAGGGAATTTTGATACCAATTTCGAAAAATTCGGCCCAAAATTGGGCCGAACGGGCCGAACCAGGCCCGTGGGTCCAACCGGACCCATCATTTAAATGAGCTAAAGCTCATTCTTCCCAATTCTACTTGCAAGAACATGCTGGAGGCAAGCGAACGAGGGGGAGAACAAGTAACAAATCCTAACCCTCACTCCAATGTCATTTCTCAATAACTTTTGACCCGCCTTTGTGCGCATGTACACCTAGTGTTTTTTTTCAGAAAGTGTGCGTACGCACACCCTTGTGCGCAAGCACACACCAGGATAGGCTTTGTGTTGGTGGCGCTCGCAGGAGTGAGGTGCACACACACCAAGTAATCCCTGGCTAGTGTGCGCACGCACACATTCGTGTGCACGAACACGTTCTGCTTTCTTTCTGAGCTGTGCGCACGCACACATGTGTGCGTACGCACACACCCTGTTTTCCAGCACCTGTGTTTTTATGTTCTAAACATGATTTCAAACTTCTAAAACCTCCATTTTTGCCATGTTAACCCTAGATTTTATTAGCAAGCTTAGTAATTAGTAAAAGGTAGGAATTTGGGGTAACTTGGGAATGAATAAAGAGGTAATAAGGAAAAGATGTGAATGTAAGTGAAGTTATGATGCCGTGGCTTTGATGAATGATTAAATAATGATTTTGAATATGAAATGGCTTATGAATTATGTTATCTGAGGTATGAGTTTCCCTGGGTAACAGAATCGTGGCTTACCACCACATGTTCCAGGTTGAATCTCGATACTCTTTTGACCCTACGTTGTAAGGGTGGCCGGGCATGTATAAATTCCCAAGTATGGATATCCCCCATTGAGTGATATATGAACGAATGATTAAATGATGAATTTATGTGAAATCTATGCATATACTTATGGTGATGCGCGACGGGGGACTGTATAAGGTTTTTGGACTTGTCGGGCTGGTTGGATAACCGACAGATGAGCCTTATCAGCCATAGGACAGGCATGCATCATAGGGTTTGCCTAACTGAATATTTATCATGCTACTTGTTATATTTGCTGCTTGCACTATCTGTTCCCTACTTGTGCATGAATTTGTTTAGTTGCTTGTCTCTGCTGAATCACGGATGATGGAGGAGCGGAGGAAGGGTGGATTGGTTAGGTGTTAGATATTAGGTTTTAAAGTGAGTGAGTTTAGGGTACTTAGATCACCTACCCCTTTTATGGTTTCTGCTTAGAAATTAAGTTTTATAATTGTATGATGGAGTTCTAGGATTGCCTCTGGCATTCCCAGGACCTTATTTATTATACGCGTGGCACCTTTACCATGCTGAGAACCTCCGGTTCTCACCTCATACTGTGTTGTTATTTTCAGATGCAGGTCGAGAGCCTCCTCGCTAGGCGTCTGGATTTCCTGAAGTGGAGTAGTCCCTGGATTGTATTTGGGTTCTCAGTTTGTATATATATAAATATGTACTTAGCTTTCTCTCCGAGAAACTTGACTATTTTGTTCTTCATAGAGGTTACAGGAGAGTTAGGGAACTTATTTCTGTATTTTGGGTTTTTGGGATACTTATGTATATATGTAAATATTCTTCGGCATGCCTTGGCTTCGCAGGATGAGTCAGGAGCTAGTTTCACTTTATCCTTGGCTCTCTATCCACACTTTCGTGTATTCACATTTAAAACCTCTAGGTTTCTTAGCACGCAAGTACTTATGTTTCTTAAGCATTGCGCCTTTTATTTTACGAATTTTGTTTTACCCATTTTTCAAGGCTCCTAGTTTATTATATTCTTTCTACTATTATATGTTTGTATTTTATTTTTAGAGGTCGTAGCGCCTCGCCACCTCTGTTTTACATCATAGGTGTAAAGCTCTGTGAGGTAGGGTGTTATAGAGTGGACGAGTTAAGGGCTGAGCTGGAGGCAAAAAATGTGGGGTTGGAGCCTTCTTTGGTGAGGGAAAAGGCCTGGGCTACTATGGTGGAGGCATCTTCTAACTTGGTGGAGGAGATGGCGAAGAAAGCCAAAGAGAGTTATACCCGGACTTATGCTGAGCTCTTTGAGGTTAAGGAAAAGCTCCAGTCCTCCTATGATGATTATACTGAGCTGCAGGGTCATGTGGTAAATGGTATAACTGCCTTGTATGAAAATCTGAAACCTCTGGTCCAGGTTGTGGCTCCTGATGCCGATCTCTCTCTGTTTAGTATGGATAATATTGTGGAGGATGGTAAGATTGTGCCTGCCCCTGATGACGATGAGACCCTTGCTTCTGATCCCAATGCTAAGGCTTCCATGGCCTCTTCTACTGAAACAGCCCGATCTGAGGCCAACCCCGACGTGGAGATCTTAAATGGCCCAGATGGTGTCATTGGGGCTGTCCCGATCTCGATTATTCCTCCAACTCCTCAGGATGTGGTGACGGGAGCAAAGTTGGATCCTCTATGACCTCTTTTTTTTCCTTACTCTTTCAGTTGTGTGTTGATCTGGTCTGACCTATGGACTTTTGAGCTTTTTATTGTAATATTTTGGGTTGCTTTCTGACACTTGTGGTTGCTTCTTGGCAACCTTTTAGTTTTCAGTTAAAACACTTTCACTCTTAGGTTGCTTTTTGGCAACTTGTGAGTTTTTACTGCTTAACTGTTATAAAAACTTCTTAGTTGATTGCTTTCAGTAGTCCAGTGGCTGTCTCCTGGGTAATGAACGCTTACCCTTTGGATGCCTGACTTGGGCTGAGCATGAGGCAGTGTCCCTTTGTGAACTTCTACCTTTGCTTGGTAGTCCGTGCCTCTTTAGTTGTTTTAACAACTTTCAGCCAGCGTAGTCTGAAGTTATTTTATTCTGCTTTCGGTGGGTTCGTCCTTGCCATTTTAGCGTTGGCACGTCGGGCCCTTAGTCGAATTCCAATAAACCTTTCTAGGTAGCATTCTTTCCTGAAACTTTACCATTTAGTTATTATTGGGACGACCTTTGAGCCTTTCGTATATTGCATTTGTAGTTGCTTTTGCTTTTTAGGTAGTGTTCCTTTTGAACTTCTACCTTTTAGCCTAGCAACTTTCGGGACTAAGTTTTTCGAACTTCCTCTTTTAGGTGTGGTCGGGTGGCGCTATTCCTTTTTTTAGTGATCCTTTAAATGGTCTGACTTCTCTGTCAGGCCTTTTCATGATATTTTTACAACTTCGTTTTTTATCCGACCTGGATGGGTCGCTTTGTACAAGTTGCTTTTATAACTTCTCACGTTAATTTGGACCTCGTCGCTTCACCTTGTCAACCTTTTCTGGTTGGGTGGTGATTTTTGCATTTTTTCGAGCATAAATTAATGCGCCTTGGTAGGAAACTTTTTAAGGAATCTCTATTTTTATTAGAGTAAAATGCAATGAATTAAAGTAAAAATGTAAATAAGATTATATACATGTGTGTGGTTACCCTGCAAGTCGGGCCGCCTTTAGCTCTTGGCTTGGTGCCTCATTAAGAAACCCTTTGGTGGGAAAAAGAGCACACCTTGGCTCAAGATCTTTCTTTAGCTATAGTACATTCTCAGGTTACAGGCGTGCGAAGACCTCGGGAGCTCCCGCCCTTAGAGGTCGGCCACCCTATAGTAACCTTTTCCTAGTACTTCCGTGATTCGGTATGGTCCTTTCCAGTTAGCAGCTAGCTTTCCTTCTCCTGACCGACCCGCTCCGATGTCATTTCAGATTAGGATGAGGTCCTTGGTAGCAATGCTTCGTTGGATTACCTTCCGGTTGTATCTTGATGCCATTCGACACTTCAGGGCTTTCTCTTTAATTCGAGCTATTTCTTGGACTTCGGGAAGCAGGTCAAGTTCTTCCTTCTGTGCTTGGGAGTTGATGTCCTCATTGTAAAAGATCACCCTAAGGGATCCTTCATCTACTTCAATGGGAATCATTGCCACCATTTCGTAAGAAAGTCGGAAAGGGGATTCACCCGTGGTGGAGTTCGGTGTTGTCCGGTACGCCCATAGGACTTGGGGGAGCTCTTTGGCCCAGGCTCCTTTCGCGTCCTGTAATCGACATTTTAAACCGGCCAATATGACTTTGTTTACAGCCTCCGCTTGTCCGTTGGCTTGTGAGTGTTATACTGAAGTGAACTGGTGCTTGATTCTTAGATCAGCTACCAGGTTCCTGAAGCCCGTATCAGTGAACTGAGTCCTATTGTCTGTGGTGATGGAGTGGGAAACCCCAAACCTTGTGACAATGTTTCTGTATAGAAACTTCTGACTTCTTTGGGCGGTGGCAGAGACCAATGGTTCTGCGTCGATCCACTTTGTGAAGTAGTCTATTCCTATGATGAGGAATTTGACCCCTGGAGAAACCCCAAACTTGTCTTGACCCCTGGGGAAACGGTCCGAGGAGGTTGAGCCCCCACTTTGCGAACGGCCAGTGTGAGGTGACACAAATGAGCTCTTCGGGTGGGGTGATGTGGAAGTTGGCGTGCTTTTGGCACGGAGGGCATGTTTTAACAAACTCTGTCACTTCCTTCTATAGGGTCAGCCAGTAGAAGCCGGCTCGGAGTACCTTTTTGGATAGTGGCCATGCTTTGAGGTGGTTGCCGCACATGCCGCTGTGAACGCCTTCCAGGACCTTCTTTGTGGCAGAAGTTAGGACGCACTTTAGGAGAGGTGTTGAAATCCCTCTTCTGAACAGGACGTCGTGTACCAGAGTGTAATATTGTGCTTCCCGTATGTGCCTTTTTGCGTCTTTTTTTTCTGGGGGAAGTATTTCAGACTTGAGGTAGCTGATTATAGGAGTCATCCACCCTTGGTCCTAGTCTGATATGCTTAAGACCTTCTCTTTCCTTGAGGTTGATGGGTGCTGCAAGGTTTCTTGGATGAGGCTTCTATTGTTGCCCCCTGGCTTGGTGCTGACTAGTTTTGATAATGCGTCGGCTCAGGCGTTTTATTCCTGAGGTATGTGTCGAATCTCATATTCGCTGAAGCTCCCGAGCTGTTCTTTAGTTTTGTCTAGGTACTTTTTCATAGTGGGATCTGTCGCCTGGTAGCTTCCATCTATCTGCAAGGTGATTACTTGTGAGTCGCTGAACATGGTGAGCTTTTGTGCTTTGACTTCTCTAGCTAGCTTCAGGCCGGCCAGTAGGGCTTCGTACTCTGCCTGATTATTTAAGGCAGGGAACTCGAATCTTAAGGAGAGTTTGAGTTGGGTTCCTTAGTCGCTTTCTAGGATGACGCCTGCTCCACTTTTGGCTTTTTTGATGAGCCGTCGACGTAGAGGTTCCATTCTATGGGAGTCCCTAGGGTGTCCGTGTACTCGGCGACAAAGTCGGCCAAGTACTGGGATTTTATGGTGGCTCGAGCTTTGTACTTGAGGTCGAACTTACACAGCTCGACTGCCCATTGTAGGATTCTTCCAGCCAAGTCCGTTTTCTGCAGGATGCCTTTCATGGGTTGGTTAGTGCGTACTCTAATGGTGTGGTCTTGAAAGTAGGGTCGAAGTCTTCGTGACGTGAGTATGAGGGCATAGGAAAACTTTTCTATCTTTTGATAGTTCAGTTCGGCCACTTGTAAAGCCTTGCTGATGAAGTAGACGGGTTGTTGTCCGTTGTCGTCTTCTCTAACCAGTGCTGATGCTATCGCCCGACTTCCTACGGCAAGGTATAGTATCACTTCTTCTCCTTGTTGAGGTCGGGTCAGGATGGGTGGTCGTCCTAGGAATGATTTGAAGTCCTGGAAGGCCTTCTCACACTCTAGACTCCACTCGAACTTCTTCCTTTTCCTTAATATCGCATAAAAGGGGAGAGACTTTAGGGCCGATCCGGCGAGAAATCTGGATAGGGCTGCTAGCCTTCAATTAAATTGATGTACCTCATTTACGCAGGTCAGACTTTTCATGTTGAGTATAGCTTGGCACTTGTCCGGATTTGCTTCGATGCTTCTCTGGGTTAGCATGAATCCTAGGAACTTGCCGGCCTCTACTGCGAAAGTACACTTCATGGGGTTTAGCCTCATCCCGTGCTTCCTTATAGTGCCGAATACTTCGATTAGGTCAGACAACAGTGTTTCCTCTTTTAAGGTTTTAATTAGCATGTCGTCCACATAGACTTCCATCAGCTATCCGATGTGGTTGGCAAATTCCTTGTTCATTAACCTCTGGTATGTAGTCCCTGCATTCTTTAGTCAGAACGGCATTACTACGGAGCAGTAGTTTGCTTTCGGGGTTAGGAACGAGGTTTTCTCTTGGTCGGGTTTATGCATTGGTATTTGATTGTACCCCAAGTAGGCGTCCATGAAAGAAAGGTATTTGTATCCCGAGGATTCGTCGACCAGGGTGTCGATGTTCGAAAGGGGGTAGGGATCTTTTGGGCAGGCTTTATTGAGGTCGGTGTAGTCTATACACATTCACCTCTTTCGGTTTGGACTTTTAACCAGCATGACGTTAGCCAGCCACAATGGGTATTTAACCTCCCTTATGAACCCTGCCTCTAGTAAGGCTTGCACCTGCTCCTCCATGACTTGCGATCTCTTTCGGCCAAGTTTCCTACACTTTTCTTGTATTGGTCGGGACCCAGGGTACACGGCCATTTTGTGGCACATTAAACCGAGATCTATGTCGGGCATATCGGCGACATTCCAAGCGAAGAGGTCGGAATTCTCCCTTAAGAGCCTGACTAGTAGCTTCTAATGGTAATTAGTGGCTAAAAGAAGAGGGGGGTTGAATCTTAGCCCCTCTTTGCTGTGTATTACTTTCTACCTTTTAAGATAGCTTCAGGAGATATTTCTGCTTTTTGTCTCATAACAAGTCAAGAGACATTTTCTTTTTGTCTCGTAACCAGTTAGGAGATATTTTTCAATTTTGTCTCCTACGCAATAGAATCAGAAATGGAGTAGATGAGAAAGAGAGAATCACACCCAGAAGTATCCTGGTTCAGCTGCTAAGTGCAATGCAGCCTACATCCAGTCTCCATCACAACAGTGACAGAATTTCACTATAATCAATAGATTACATACACCAATTCTTCCCTAGGAACTACTCATTCCTATCTGGGACAAGTCTAGAATCTATCCCAAAACTGAACTTGACTTGGACAACTACCAAGCTTTCAACCGCAAAGTGCTAACCCAACTTGTAAGGGAACAAGTCCAGATTCTACCCCAACTTGAACATGACTAGACCTCAATCTAGCTTTCAACCGCAAAGTGCTAACCCAACCTGCAAGGGAATCCCCTCAGGATCATGACAACAAAACAGAAATACATACAAAGAATTTCTGAGATAATAATGGCTTTTTCTTCAACTCTTTGCCTTTTTTCACTCATTGGCTTTTTCTTACAAAACCTCACATTTTGCCTTTTACCGATGAAACATAGACAGACTCACTGAGAAAAAGAAATATTCAAAGAAAGCCATGAAGGAGAAGAATAAACAGCTCAAAGAGCTGTGGGAACCCAAACATGTGCTCTCACTCCTTGTCTCAACCCTTGGCCGTTCACCCTTATTATAGAAGGGGAAGCTTCCAAGGTTGAAACCAGTTCAACCAAGCTACCAACATCTTCTCCAACACATATGACCGGTTCCGACAGAGAGAAGAGAAAGGGAAAACCGAAAGCAACTCAACATGCATGTACCTCTCTCTCATCCCTTCTCATCAAGCTTCATCAATCTGAGCCTTCCATCATGACTTGGTCCCCAAGAAGGAATTCTGACTCTAGATGAACTCTTGATCCTTGACAGCTCCATTTGTTCCATTTTTGCTTCTTCCTCCACGTAGCCTCTGTAGCTACCTTCTGTGATGGATGAACAAAAGTAGAAATGAGCCTCACTACAGGGATCTTCTTCACTGACCGAAATGGATTGCTACTACTTTTGGCATGGAGATCTTGAAGCTTCTTCTCCACATCTTGCCTTTAATGGAAAAGATCTCAGCCACGCCATGCCTTGGATCTTCTTTTTGCTAAGGCCATCATCACCTTAGCCTCTTGCTTGTTCATAGCCTCTCTGTAAATTTTACTGATAGCTTCTTCCATCTTCATCTCTGATGGAAGTGACAATCTGAAAACAAGAGAGAGAAGAGAGAGAGGAGAACAGGAAAACTTTGGAAGTAAAGAGTGAAATTAAAATTAATTAAAACCCACTTCCCATCCCCTATGCCTAGTGACGTGTAAAACATTAAAACCAATCAAATCAATTTGAACTTTCTCTTTCCTGCTTTCAATGTATGCAATAAATCTAAGTTAATTAAATTTTGAATTCCATTCCACAAGGGAAGTAGGTAATCATGGAGCTTTCAAGAAAAATCTCCCCTTTGAAGATTTGCCAAAATCTCCCCCTTTCTTTTGTTAAATGTGCTCCCCTCTTAATGTGTGCCTGATTAACAAAATATTCAAGAAAGCCATCACCTGTATACAAGCTCTAAAGAGTTTCAAGAAGATAAAGATTTCAAAACATGGAACCTTTAAGACCGAGCCATTATTTTTACAACGTGATCCAGACAGCACATATATGTATACTTGAGCAAATAAATTTTTCAAAATATAATCAGATCTCAAGTTGAAATTCTCTAACACAAAGTTCTCAAAATAATGAGCCAAAACAGAGCACAAAGCAGAGCACAAATATTAAACAGAGCACAAATATGAAATAGAATGCTCACACTACAAGAAAAATACCCATTCAGCCACACTTTTTTTAAACTACATTTGAAAAGCGTAGCCTATTCATAGAATAGGCTACGCTTTTCTCCGTGTTGCCTTTTTATAAGAGAAAAGAATACACAATTATGGCATCATTTAAAAAGTGTAGCCTTAGGTATTATAGAAATCACTTATAAAGCGTAGCCGTAGATTGATACCTATAGATTCACTTTTCGTATCAAAGGGAATGCTTTTAGAGGGTAGCTTATTTATTAAGTTTTGGATACATTTTAAAAGTGATGCCTAATGTATCTAGAACTAAAAACTTTAACACTTGTAAATTTTTTCCCTCTTAACACTTGTAAATTTTTTCCCTTTTAATTTTTTATCCAGCTCACACTTAGTGAAAATTTTCCCTCCAAGAGAAGAAAACCATTTCACCTTTCACAAAGAAAAACCCTCATCGTCATACACTCAGCTCACATACACTCATCAGCTCACAAAGAACCATTTCACCCGTGTTTAGAAGAAAACCTCATCGTCATCACCCTCAGCTCGTCATCACCCTCAGAAAACCCTCCTGCATCGCAAATCGGAAACCCCAGTCACCACTGACCCCCACTCACCACTCACCGCCACATACCACTCACCACTAACCACTGACTGTCGCTCCAAGCTAAGTCGCCCTCTTGCACTGATCGTAGCGCGCCGCCCAGACCGTTCATCTACCTTCGTGGTCTCTGCTCTCACCATCACTGGTCACCATCGTCATATCTGCGCTCACTGTCGCCGCTCAACCAAGTTGTCTCTGCTCTTACCGTTGCATCTCACGCTTGTTGTCTCTGTGCCGACCGTCGCCGCGCGCCTAGCATCATCGTTCTCTCTGCTCACCATCGTCGAGAAGGTATGTATAGATTTTTCATTTGGTTCTGAAATTGGAGGTTTAGGGTTCCGATTTAGGGTTTTTAATTTGGGGGTTTGGTACACTAATTGCCTGTTATCAGTGAAATCTCAAGTTTGGTTTATTTCAAGTGATTCAGTTGTTGTTTACTGAAATCTGAATTCAAGTTTGATAAAGCATTCATATTTGAGCTAATATTTTTCAGTTTATAATCAATCATTCAATCTAATAAAATGAGAACTTGTCCCATGAATACATAGTTTACGAGATGCATTCTACCTTGTAGTAGCTTAAAATCTCATTGACCACTAATTTGATTCCTTTGAAGTCTTATATCAGTTAAAGCAGAGATCCCTTCTGGTATATTACCAAAAATTTTATTACTAGAAAGATCTAATTATTTCAGATGAATCATTTCAAATATTATTACAAGAAAGATCCCTTCAAAACTGTTGTAAGATAGGTTTGAGACATTATTATGTTGGTTACTCTACAGTTCACTAATTGAAAGCATAGCATGGGCTTCTTGGTCTAAGACTTCTTATAAATTATAACTGAATGTTAAATTTCTTTAAACTATGGCTAATTACCTTAGTTGAAAAGTACCTCTCCCAGGTAATAGAAACAGTAAAGGTTCTTGGTTTTTGGTTTCGTGATTCTGATCTTGTGATAATAGAGTGTGAATTAGAAGTTATATGAGGAATAGGAGGTAAGCAGATCTCAATACACTAATAGTTATCTGAGTTTGAGCCTAGTCAAGTGCTGTTAACTTATTCAATCTTATGCAGATAGAATCCAGAAAATTGGGAATTGCTTTGGTGCTTCAAATTGGTTTTTGAGGGAGTGATGAAAGTGATACTGCTGAAAGCCACGGGAACAAGGTAATAGGACAAGTTTAGTGGCTTTGAATTTATAATCAATTGTTTTGTGTTAGTATTGGGAAGCTGTTAACTTTGTCATATCATGATTTAGCCCCTAAAATTTATGTTAAATCACTACAAGAAAAATACCTATTCAGCCACACTTTTTTCTGGTGTGTATGAATTTTCTGGTTTTGCAGTTTTTTTTGAGGGTTTGTTGTTCTGATTTTTGGAGTTCTACAATCTTTTGTAAATTTTGCTTCTTACTATGTTAAGAGTTTTCTTTTTTATTTTGCATTTGCTTTATGATTTTGCACTTACAGACTATGTTTGTTCAAGCTTAGCAGTAAGTCCTGTATAATCTTCCTTTCATGTGTTTATATTGCTTTGAGAATGTTGGCACAAAGAATGTAAAATGGTTGTCATATCGATATTGTATTTGTACTGATATACCCATTTTTCGGGTATTCCTAGAATAGTAAATTTTTTTTATTTTTAGTGAAAAAAGTAATTTAACCTCTCTGAACTTTAAGCTCACATGCACTTTACACCCAAAACTTTTGAATTTGCAATGCACAACTTTGAGGTTGTCAAGTGGTGTAGAAAAGGCCCTATGTTAAATTTTTTTTCTTTTTCAAATTTCCTTTCTAATAAAGGGTGGTGTTGTCAATAAAACACTTCAAGTGAAGCGGTAATTTTGTATGAAATGGTAACACAGAAAACTTGCAATTGTCAAGTGAATATTTTGAAAGTAAGAGTGTAGTGTGGATAAGAGCCAAAGTTAATTGAATGGTATCCTAAGAAAACTATAAGCATTTTACATTACTTTTTAGACGCAACTACTATAAGTATTGTTAATTGAATGCTCTTTGCATATCTTTCAGTTGTCAAAGATGTTGGTAGAAATGACCTTGCTGCTTTAATTGATAGTTCACAGGTAAAGTAGATGTTTTGACTCTCGGAAACAATGTTTCAATTCCATATTTCTGTTTTGAACCCACTCTCCCAAATGTTCATTAAGAACATATATGATGTCCTCTCATGCATAAACCCTTTGAGCTTGAAAGTTGAAATGTGAACAAGCCCATTTAACTATTTATAGTTCACGATATTAGCTTTTTTTAGTTCTGCAAGGGGAGTTTAGCCTTCTGCTTCTCTAGTTATCCTTGTATACAGTATATAAATCAATGTCCCACTTTATATGATTTTTTTTATCATCTCAACGACTAAAACTTAATTAAGTTTAATTTTTTATTCCTGAGTTTTCTGTATTGAAGGTTTGTAATATATATTGTTTTCATTATCAAAGGAAGTGGCTAAGAAGTCCTTGGAAAAAGCTGCAGAGTGTGTGAGATGCCTTGAGGAAGATATGGCAAAGGCTAGGTAAGTTGTTTATTTGTTCTCAGATGCATCATACTGTATTTTATATACTGTTGTGTGAAGTAATTACATTAAAATATGATATGATGCAAATTATGCACTATAAGAAGCCAATTAACTCGATGCCAATTATAAAAATTTAGGGAAAGAGTCGAGCTGCAGGAGTTTTCATTGGGTTCATGCCCTCCTAGTGTGGGTCTTCAAGGAATGCGATGGTCAACTATCGGTGATAAGGTTTTACTTCCTTCAATTTCAATATTATAACCTGAAAAATAGTAGTTTTAGATATTTTATTAAGAATATTTCACATGATTAGGTTTTGATTCAGACACAAATGAAAATGAGCATTTTCTTGGTATTTCACAGCGAGTCGTAAAACTGGGTTTGGATTGGGACACAAATAAAATGAGTATTTTGATGCTTGCAAAGCCATTGAATGGCCCGGTGTTTCTTCTTGTCTGGTGTGTTTCTACTACGTTTGATTTAATATAATTGTTCCAAGAAAAATAATAAAATTCGAGTTGTGCTATTTTTCGTAAAAGACTTCTATTTGCGGTGCTGTTGCAGAAAGAATATGAACTTCGGTTTTGATGCAACTCTTAGAAATTGTAATGCATTATGGATTATGAAGCTGATTCTATGTAAATGGATACCAGCTTGAAGCCTTTCTTGTAATCATGCTTATTTTTTTGCGGTGCAGGGTGGCATGAAGTGGAGAAGCAGTTTGATGTTCTTACTAGTTCAACTGATGGATGGCTTCATCGTTCTCTCTTTGGAAAATGTATAGGTAATAATTGAAATTGAAGAGTTCATAACAAATCTGCACTATTTTTTTGTTTTTTCTTTCTAAGTGTTTGTGAAATTGTTTGTGTGTATGTGTGTGTGAGTGAGTGAAATAAGGACTTGTTCTGAGTAGTTTTCTTTTAGGAAGTGTTTGGATAACTATGGTTCGAATTTGTTGAGTTGTTTGTATGTGGGGATGAGCAAGGAATCTGAGGCATGCTGGTGTACTTTTTGATTCGTGGCTAGGAGGAGGGATATTCATGGGGATTCAATTAAGAAGGCTCAATTGAAGGACTTTTGGGACCAGATTTCTGACCAGAGTTTTGATTCCAGGCTCAGAACCGTCTTTGACATGTAACTAATTCATTACCTCTTTACTTAATTTTAGAACTAGAAAAATAAATTGGTTGGTATTTTCTTTAATTCCCATCATTAAGTATGTTAACCTTCATTTGGAATAATGCAGGGTTGATAAAGATGCAGATGGAAGAATCACCGAGGAAGAAATTAAAGAGGTTTATATGAATTTTCTTTTTAAATTCATCAACAGAAAATTAGAATGAAGATAGTGAATTAGTTTTTATCGGCAACCTTTTTTCCTTTCCTAGCTTTGCATTTTGTTCCCATGAGAATAGGAGTTTCCTTGATCACAAATGATCAATTCTGTTTTTAGATCATCTGCCTTAGTGCCACAACAAACAAACTCTCAAACATACAGCAGCAGGCTAAAGAATATGCAGCTTTGATCATGGAAGAACTAGACCCTGAAGAGACAGGATTTATCATGGTATTTACATCATCCTATTTCAGATCGTTTTGGTATAAAACTTATCAAAATTAAGTAAAATTAGTCACTATTACAGTTTCACATACAGATAAGTACTTATATTTCAAATCATAACTCATAAGTATGAAGTTGATTTATATTTAAGATGGTGAGAGGGACTGATTTCACTTGTATTTAGGAAATTAGATCAAATCCATAAGAAAAATTTGACATAGACCAACATCATAAATAGCTATCTCTAGAAGTGACTAGAATTTTAATTAATTTAATTGATTCATTCTATTTGAATGTTCTCGTGGATGATAGTATCCTTAAATCATCCTTTTACTAGTTGGAGTTGTTGATAAATGTTGGTTTCAATGTAACCTTAGTGGCTCATGAAATAATATGCTGCCTTATTGCTCATGACATGGAATGTGATGAATCAGGAATCCACTATAAGTTCTGGCATGGATTGTTCGTTGGTTCCTTTTATTGTGATTTATGGACTTGTCATGTATGATCATGCTATCACTTCATATTTTGTTGGGTTTCTTGTTGTGCAGGGGTCTGATTTAGATAGTTTATTAGAGTAGAATAATGTAACATCTTCAGCCAAAACAATTGCTGGCTCAACACCTCGGAAGCAGAATCAGAGGCATGAAAGTAGTGCAAGGATTATTAGAAGCATACTCTCAAACAAGGAAATGCGCCAAAGTCAGTCAACCAGGCCTCAATCAGAGTAGGCAGTACCAATATCTGATCTACAAAAAGAAAGACAACCTCTTCGCCCTGTACATGTGCAATTGATTTTGAAGTAATTTATTTTTAGAGAAATAAATTTTATTTTTAGAGAAATAATTTGTATTATTCCCAAATAGAAGATCTTATGACTGCTAATTTATTATGGCAACCTAAATTTTGTTTAAGGATAATTTTTATTATTTCAAGAATATTGGATTGTATTATTATGTATTTATTTTTATTTTATAATATTTTACTAATTTAATTAAAAATATAGGATTATATATATAATTATATTATTAAATATTAGGTTTTAGAAAAAAATAATATATATATATATATATATATATATATATATATTGAAAATAAAAAAAACAATGAGGGACCTAAGGCTACACTTATATACAGTAGCTATAGTATACAAAAAAAAAAAGAGGGACCTAAGGCTACACTCATAAACGGTAGCCATGGTATACAATGTGGCTACGCTTTACAGGTGATGCAGTAGCGTTGAAAAGCGTAGCCTATTCTGAAAAAATGAAAGCTGAAAAGCGTAGCCTTTGGTCCTGGACAGCATCACTTGAAAAGCGTAGCCTATTCCCAAACGTCAAAAGCGTAGCCCTTGGTGCAGAAAAGCGTAGCCTTTGAGAATAGGCAACGGCTGAATAGAAATCACCCCGAAAAGCGTAGCCGTAGCCCAAAAAGCATAGCCGTAGCCTAAGGCATCATTTTTTTTCACTTTTGGCTACACTTTTTAAGTGTACCTGAATGGGTGTTTTTCTTGTAGTGTCATGTCCAAACATAGTAGCAAAGAAACAGTTTCAATTTAGCAATTCAGCCCTTCTTTCATTTTTCTCCCCCTTTTGTCATCAAGGAGGGACACATCATATGTTAAATTTTTCAAGGCTTTTATCAATTCACACAAATCATCAGCCAGCCTTAAAACAAGCATGAATTAGAGCTAAACCAAACATTAATTAAATACTATTTATTCACAAACTCAGATGTTTAGCTATAAACAGCAGCTTCAAACATCATCATAGATAAAAACAAATAGCAGCAACAGCAGTTTCAAATATTATCATCATAGATAAAAACAAACAGCAGCCTTTCAATTTATTTTTCTTTCTCCCTCTGCATGGAAAAATAGTTTACCATACATGCAAAAAGTGTAGAGTAGGTAAAAAGGTAAAAGCTAGGTTATAGTCACCCAATAGAGTTCAACAACTGAAATCCAAAAATAGAACAAAAATTATGATAAACCAATGTTTTAGAAACAGTTTTTTTCAGCAGCAATATCATGGAGCAACCTTAAGAAAAAGGACTCAGATACCAAAACAAAACAAAAACTATAATAAGTATAAGCAATATTCACAATCAGACCAATATGCATACTCATAGCTGCGTGAAATAATAGTGTAAAACAAAGAAAATTGCAGCCAGTCTCAAGCATCATAAGTTCAACTTGTTTCACTATAACTGTTTGAATTTGTTTTCCCACAATGCTTACTCCCCCTGTTGTTATCAAGAATAGTAATTCGGCACACAAAAACAGTTCAATATGCAATCCACAAGTGTAAAACAGGTATGAGTGTTAGTGTCAATAGAAGTTGTAAAATGTATCATAAAAAAATAGATTATAAGAAAACAGCTACATCAAGTTGGACTAGACATCAGATCCCTCATCCTCGGTTGCAAGAGGATCTTCCTCTTCTTTCAAAATTGTGTCCTTGGCTGCATTTGTGCCCTTTTTCTTAGATTTCCTTACAGCACCACTACCCATAAGATATAAAATTTTGTCTTGGGTTTCATTACTCAGGTAGACACTAAAATACTCAAAAATGTAAGTTAAAAATATTCTATATGTAAGGAAAAATGGGAGTAGTAGAGAAGATGAGAAGTTATCATAATAACTACTTTAAATGTTCAAAAATCATTTGAAAGCACAATCCAATTCAATAAAATGAGATTCAAAGAATTTTGAATTTTAAAAACAATACAGGCAGTTTTGAAATGACAAGTCAAATAAAAGATTGAAAAGATTTTGAAACTGATTTGACTTGAAAAATGATGAATGCAAATACTCTTCTTTTTGGTGTATGTTTTCAAAATAAGCAATGAGACCCACTACATAAAACAAAACAACTTTCTCTTGGGCTTAGTGGTGGTTTTAAGGAAACACATTTGACCATGAAGGATTTAGTTCAGATCCAAATTCATTTAAAATTATCAACACATAGTCTGAATTTCATGGAACCTAGAGGGAGTCATCATTTGCCCAGTTTTATCTCCTTGTAACCTGAGAGACAAAAACAACCAGAAAAATATTTAAGCATATTTAATTAAAAAAACTCAACAATGAACAGTCCCTAGAGTAGTTCTCAATTTCACAAATTGAATATCAATTTTTCCCTTTAGCACATGTTCTTTTATGGAATGAAATCTTACTTTAATGTGCTTAGTTCTTGAGTGTAAAACATGATCTTTTAAAAAAATTTATTGCACTCAAGTTGTCACAAAACATAGGGATACTATTGACTTGCAATTTGTAATGTGCAAGATGTATTTTAAACCAAGTCAATTGAGAATAAGAGGAAGTTGAGATATATGTTCGGCCTCAACCACTGATAGAGCAACAGTAACTTGCTTCCTACTTGTCCACACATGGATTTTCCAAGACAACAACAAATTTCTGAAATGCTGCTCCTATTCACACGATCTCAGCAAGATCTTAAATTGGACCAGTTCTTCCTTCTTTGCTTTTATTCAAGAGGGATCTTCAATTATTTTCTTCATTTTGGGAGTTTCATTTGTGATGCAAGAGCAAAGTTATTGAGTTTGTCTCTCTTTCTTCTTGAGAATTTTGTGGTAACTCCATGAGAGGGATCTCCAATGATGAATTCATGTGGATAGTTCTTCAAGAACTTCCATTCTCTTGGCTTTTGTGAGGTGATCGCAGGTTGAGTATGTACATGATCAGTTCCATTGAGATTTTCAGAAATCTCTGTGTCAGGAGGAGACAATAGCAGAATCATCTCCTAGATTCTGGTTTGCAGAATTGTGAACATCATCTTCCATTGAAGGTTCAGATTTGTCTTTTCCTTGAATTCTATCTGAAATTTGTGGAATCTTAGTTCCTGCATCAATTTTCTCAACAACACTTGAAATAGAGTTAGAATCATACGAAAATGATATGTATGAACTCCCCAATTATTCCATGTTTCTTGATGTAAACTCCTTTACTAGTGGTTGAATATCCAACAAAGATACTGTTCATACCCTGGGTCGAGCTATCCGACCCAGGATGATCGGCGACACAGCGACCGACCTCTTCAGGTCAGACTACCCGACTTCTTCTAAAAGAGCTCGGCCAAATCGATAGGAAAGCCCAATAAAGGGCCCAAATAGAGGAACACGACCTAAATCCAAAGGCAATACCCAGCCTATAGAGATAAAGGCGGTTCCCTTGAAGATACGCTGACTTCATCCAATACAGGATAAGATAAGATAAGATAACTAACTTATCTTATCAGAAAGGTCAGCCCACACTACTATAAATACACTGGAGCACCCAGGTATAACTCATACTCTGATTCTACAATAAACCTGTTTAATACCCATGCTAACTTAAGCATCGGAGTCTCTTGCAGGTACCCCCCACCCTCCGGTGGCCAAGGATCAGCAGTGCAACAAGTCCAACAAGTCGGACACAACAGCTCCGGCCGCCACCAGCCAGTCGGACATGTCATCTCTGACCAGTACAGAAGATCTCATCCGAGATCGACCTCCAGTTTCAGGTAACCCTCGGAACATTGGCGCCGTTGCCGGGGAACCTGAAAGTCATCCCAAAACCATGGCGGACGGCCATGACAACGACCACGACTCGGATCTGGAAAACAGAACACTGCACAAGAACGCGGACACTACGCTAAAGGATACTCCGGAATCCAACGGGGACAAAAACTCACCAAATCCAGGAGCCATAGAAGCACTTCAAGATCGCTTAAAGCAACTTGAAAAAGAAACCCAGCAACAACGGGAGGTCGGAAAGGATATGCAAAGAGAGGTACGGCGACGTCGAGAACTGGAAGAAAAACTACAGCAATTAGAGGCCGACCTCAAATCAAAAGCTCCACGGACCACTCCAGAGGAAAATTCACGCAAAGAAAAAGATCCGTTCACCAGAGAAATCATGAAGACCAAAATCCCAAAAGATTTCAAGCTCCCAGATATGGTTTTGTATGATGGCACCACAGATCCCAACCATCATCTCTGCAATTTCAGAAGCAGAATGTACCTTACCGATGCCTCAGATGCCATTCGCTGCAAAGCTTTTCCAACGACTCTCACGAAAATGGCGATCAGATGGTTCGACAACTTACCTCCGAAGTCCATCTCAAACTTCGACGACCTGGCTAAAAAGTTCCTGGCCAGATTCTCCATCCAGAAAGATAAGACCAAGCACGTACCCAGCTTACTAGGGATCAAGCAAGGAGATCGGGAGAGCCTCCGCAACTACATGGAAAGATTCAACAAAACATGCATGGACATACAAAGTTTACCAACTGAGGCCGCCATCATGGGGCTCATCAATGGCTTACGAGAGGGACCTTTCAGCCAATCTATATCAAAAAAGTATCCTACCTCCTTGGACGAAGTACAGGAGCGAGCAGAAAAATACATCAACATGGAAGAGAACGCTCGGTTGGGAGAAACCTCAAAATTTGGGGCCCCCTACCGAGACAAAGACAAGGACTCTAAAAGGAAGAAGATCGACAGGGGGAGAAAATCAAAAAATACCATAACTACACTCCTCTCAAGGCATCCCTGGTCGACGTGTACAAAGAAGTCTGCCACACAGAAAAAATCCCCCCAGCGCGACCACTCAAAGACAAAAGGGGGGGAGGAAACTGGAAGGAATATTGTGAATACCATCGAGTCCGAGGGCACTCCACCAACGAGTGCTTCGACTTGAAAAATATCATAGAAAAATTAGTAAGAGAAGAAAAATTAGATCGATTTCTGGCTACCCGAGATGATGACCAAAGAAAGAGACGAAGAGACGAAGATGATGGACGAGCTGAACGATCACCTCGAACACCAGAAAGACATGTCCACATGATACACGGCGGATTCGCATGAGGTGGGATCTTCAAATCATCCCGAAAGAGATACCTCAAAGAAGTATATCATGTCGAGGGAAAGGAGGAAGCACCTAACATCCCGGCAATAACATTCACTAAAGAGGACGCATCCGGCATCATCTCGGGACACGACGATCCCATGGTCATCACTATTATACTGGCAAACGCCAATCTACACCGCACATTAGTAGACCAAGGGAGTTCTGCCGATATCTTATTCAAAACAGCCTTCGACAAACTCGGCTTAGACGAAAAGGAGCTTAGAGCATACCCAAACAATCTGTTCGAACTAGGAGACACCCCGGTACAACCGCTGGGATACGTATCGATACACACTACTTTTGGAAAAGGGAACCAATCCAGGACCCTCAAAATAGACTACATTATGGTCGACGTAAGTTCAGCCTACAATGCTCTAATAGGTTGGACAACACTCAATCAACTCGGTGCAATAGTCTCAACTCCACATCTATGCATGAAATTCCCAACTACAGAGGGGATAGCCACGATAAAAGCAGATCAAAAGATGGCACGTCGCTGTTATAACGAGAGCCTAAACCTCAGGGGCAGAGGAGAACAGTTTCATACAATTGAGCTTGGCGGAGCTCATCGACGAGAAGAACTCCGTCCGCACCCAGAAGGTGAGGTAGAGAAGGTTCAGATCGGAGACACCTCGGACAAAACAACTAATATCGGCATGGTCCTAAGAGCAAACTCAAAAGAATTACTGATACAATTCTTATGAGATAATGTCGACCTCCTCACATGGAGAGCTGCAGACATGCCGGGCATAGACCCCAAGCTAATGTGCCACAAGTTAGCGGTCTACCCAGGATCTCGGCCGGTACAACAGAAGCGAAGAAAACTCGGGCCAGAACGATCCCAAGCTATGGAAGAACAAGTAAAAGCACTGCTGGAAGCCGGATTTATAAGAGAAGTCAAATATCCACTATGGCTAGCCAACGTCGTCTTGGTGAAAAAGTCGAATGGGAAGTGGCGAATGTGCACCGATTACACCGATCTCAACAAAGCTTGTCCAAAAGATCTATACCCACTCCCAAGTATTGACGCCTTGGTAGATGCTTCCTCTGGATATAAATATCTCTCGTTTATGGATGCATATTCAGGATACAACCAAATTCCCATGTATCCACCAGATCAAGAAAAGACCTCGTTCTTAACACCAAAGGCAAACTACTGCTACATCGTGATGCCTTTCGGTCTCAAGAACGCAGGAGCTACTTATCAAAGGCTAATGAATAAAGTCTTCTCAGATCACATCGAAAAAATCATGGAAGTTTATGTGGACGACATGTTAATAAAGACACAAAGTGAAGACACACTATTGTCCGACCTGGCTCAAGTGTTTAACACTATAAGGAAGCATAACATGCGACTCAACCCCGCAAAATGCACCTTCACAGTTGAAGCAGGCAAATTCTTAGGCTTCATGCTCACACAAAGGGGAATTGAAGCAAATCCAGACAAATGTCAAGCCATACTCAACATGAAAAGCCCAACCTGCGTCAAAGAGGTACAGCAACTCAACGGGAGATTAGCCGCCCTATCTCGATTCTTAGCAGGAGCTGCGATAAGATCTTTCCCCTTCTATGCTACTTTAAGAAAGGGAAAACAGTTTGAATGGACGACAGAATGTGAGTAGGCCTTCCGAGACTTTAAGGAATTCTTAGGACGGCCACCTATCCTATCTCGACCACGAGAAGGAGAACCGCTCATATTATACCTCGTAGTAGGGAACTGGGCAATAGCCTCAGCACTAGTCAGGGAAGACGAAAAATGGCAACAACCCGTCTACTTCATTAGCAAGGCACTACAGGGATCCGTGCTGAACTACCAAAAAATAGAAAAATTTGCCTATACTCTTATCCTAACCTCTCGACGACTCTGCCCATACTTCCAGGCTCACACCATTAAGGTTTGAACTAACCAGCCCATAAAAGGAATATTGCAGAAAACGGATTTAGCAGGCAGAATTCTACAATGGGCAGTCGAGCTGTCAGAGTTCGACCTCCAATACGAACCTAGGACGGCCATCAAATCACAGTATCTGGCCGACTTATTTGCAGAATTCACAGACACCCTGGAAACACCCACGGAATGGAATCTCTACGTGGACGGTTCTTCGAATAAAACTGGAAGCGGTGCAGGTGTAATAATAGAAAGCAAACAAGGAACCCAAGTCGAGCTCTCCCTCAAATTCGGATTCCCGGCCTCAAACAACCAGGCCGAATATGAAGCCTTGTTAGCTGGTTTGAAGCTGGCTAAAGAGGTTGGAGCTCAAAAACTTAACATTTACAGTGATTCACAAGTAGTTACATCACAAATAACAGGGGGCTACCAAGCCAAAGATCCCACCATGAAAAAATATTTGGATAGAACCAAGGAATAGCTCGAACAAATCGGGGAATATAAGATCCGCCACATACCCGCGAACAAAATGCCCGAGCTGATGCACTCTCGAAACTAGCCAGCACCAAACCAGGGGGCAACAATAGAAGCCTCATTCAGGAAATGTTGCAGAACTCGTCAATCTTGGAAGAGGAAAAAGCCCTGACGATAACAAGTCAGGACCAAGGATAGACGACCCCCATAATCAACTACCTCAAAACAGGAACACTCCCCACAGAAGAAAAGGAGGCAAAGTAATTAAAAAGGGAGGCACAGTACTACACCATCATAAACAACATCCTGTACAAAAGAGGAATCTCAATACCTTTACTAAAATGCGTACCGACCTCCAACACAAAGGAAGTGCTAGAAGAAATACACGGCGACATTTGTGGCAATCATCTCGGAGCACGAGCTCTCGCCAAAAAAGTACTCAGGGCGGGATTTTATTGGCCAACTCTACAGAAAGAAGCTATAGAATTTGTAAAGACATGTCCACCATGTTAGAAACATGCCAACTTTCACATCGCCCCGCCAGAAGAGCTCATCAGCGTGACTTCGCCTTGGCCGTTTGCAAAATGGGGACTCGATCTTCTCGGCCCCTTCCCACAGGGATCAGGACAAGTTAAGTTTCTCATAGTAGGAGTAGAATACTTTACAAAGTGGATCGAGGCAGAGCCCCTAGCCAATGCCACCGCTCAAAGAAGTCGGAAATTCTTATATAGAAATATTGTCACGAGGTTCGGAGTACCATATTCAATAACCACAGACAATGGCACCCAATTCACAGATGCAGGCTTCAGAAAACTAGTGGCCGACTTGAATATAAAGCACCAGTACACCTCCATTGAACATCCGCAAGCCAACGGATAGGCTGAAGCTGCTAACAAAGTCATATTGGCCGGGCAAAAATGGAGACTACAAAATGCAAAGGGAGCCTGGGCAGAAGAGCTTCCACAGGTCCTATGGGCATATCGAACGACGCCACATTCCACCACGAAGGAATCTCCCTTCCGATTAGGATACGGAATAGAGGCGATGATTCCATTAGAGATTGAGGAAGGGTCGCCTAGAGTAATTCACTACAATGAGCAAGCAAACTCCCAACTCCAGAGAGAAGAGCTCGACTTGTTACCCGAAATTCAGGAAAGAGCTCGGATCAGGGAAGAAGCTCTAAAACGCCGAATGGCTTCCAGATATAATCAAAAGGTAGTACCGAGAAGTTTTGCAGAGAATGATCTCATCCTAATCCGAAATGATATCGGAACAACTCGACCAGGAGAAGGAAAGCTGGCAGCAAACTGGAAAGGACCCTACCGAGTTGTAGAAGTACTTGGAAAGGGCTACTACAGACTGTCTGAACTCGATGGGCGAGAGCTTCCCAGGTAATGGCACGCCTGCAACCTAAGAAGGTACTACAGTTAGAAGAGATAAAAGATCTCATCATTGGATGCACTCTTTTTCCTGAAAAGGTTTTTTAATGAGGCACCAAGTTGAGACTCAGACAATCCCATATGTATATATTCGCACATTTCCTTTAAATAAAATACATTTTAGATATTCTACAAAGATTTCAAGACGCATTAATCTGAAGCATTCATGGTCCGATTATAAAGCGATAGATCGGCAGAAAGTGAAAAACAATTTCATTGCACGATCACGATAAAGACAACCGTCTGATAAAGGTGAAAATGCGATTCACCCAAAGGACGATCTAGAGATGACAACCACTTTCTACAAATCGGCAAAGATGAACACAGAATAATGTAAGAAGTTATCGAAAGTGATCTAAAAAAGAACCTGACGAGGTCTTATGGATTGCTAAAATAATAACTTAAAGACTGGCCGACGTTAAGAAGTCGGACCAAGTCAAACCAAGTTATAAGTAAACCCTAGAAAGAGGTCTGGCCAACCCTATTAAAGAGGATTACTTTAACTTAGAAGGGCCCGACGTAACAAAGTCAGCCCGAAATGAAAAAGTTATACAAGTAGTCCCTGAAAGAGACCTGACAAAGGTCCAAGAAAGAGGACTACAAAAATAACTTAAAAGAGACCGATATAACGAAGTCGGACTCTTACTACTAAAAGAGTTATAAAAGTAATCCCTGAAAGAGACCTGACAAAGGTCCAAGAAAGAGGATTACAAAAATAACTTAAAGGAGACCGATATAACGAAGTCGGACTCTTACTACTAAAAAAGTTATACAAGTAGTCCCTGAAAGAGACCTAATAAAGGTCCAAGAAAGAGGACTACAAAAATAACTTAAAAGAGACCGATATAACGAAGTCAGACTCTTACTACTAAAAAAGTTATAAAAGTAATCCCTGAAAGAGACCTGACAAAGGTCCAAGAAAGAGGACTACAAAAATAACTTAAAGGAGACCGATATAACGAAGTCGGACTCTTACTACTAAAAAAGTAGAAAAAATTAATCCCTGAAAGAGACTTGACAAAGATCCAAGAAAGAGAATTATAAAAATAACTTAAAGGAGATCAATATAACGAAGTCGGACTCCTACTACGATAAAGATCCCTGAAAGAGATCTCTGACAAAGATCTAAAAAAGAGGATTACAAAAACGACTTACTTAAAGAAATCGGTTATGGATCGTCAGAAATACAAGCAAGAACGAACCAAAAATCAAAGTTGGACCTACAACCACAAAGGATTCAAGCTACAAAGTATAAAGCAAACCAAAAAAGGTTAAGCCGCAAGGTTCCAATATCCACAGAAAAAGAGATACCAAGTCAAGCACAAAAAGCCTGATATCATCCACAGGGTTATAAAAGCCTCGAAGGCCACTAAAAAAGCTAAAGCGAGCTACCCTTTATTTTTTATAAAAAACAAAAGTTGCTAGGCAGGCAACGGGAAAGTATCAGCAGTTAACGAAACATAAAGAGTTAAAAAAGCCCACAAGCCGGGACAACTACATATCCAGAATAAAGTAAAAGCTAAGGGTCAGAAGACTTTTTAGCAGCATCAGCCCGAGGAGACGGAGGGCGAGTCTGGAGAGGAACGGCATCTATAGTACCGTCATCCCGGTTCAAGATCTGGCAGTCGGGATCAGAAGCGGGAGGACCAACCTCGGCAGGGACAGCAGAAGTCGACACCTTGGTAGAGGCTACAGGGGGAGGATCAACATCATCCTCATCCTCGTCATCAGGGACAACCTTGCCATCCCTGACAACGTTCTCCAAGCTAAAGAGGGTCAGGTCGGCCTCGGGAGCAATAACCCGAACTTGTTCCTTCAGGTTCTCATAGGCAGCAGTTACACTGCCAACAAGGTGACCTTGGAGTTCGGAATAATTAGCCCGAGCGTTCTCCAACTCTTCTCTCAGACGCAACACCTCCCGGTAAGACGTCACATAACTGTCCTTATGTCGCATAGCCGTGTCCTCGGCCAGTCTCAGAGAACCAGGCAGAGAAGTGGAACTAGCCTTTTCATTCTCCAAGTCTTTCTCCAACTTGGCCACCCTTACTTCAAGCTCCTCCTTCAAGCCCTTCATTCGATCAAACTCCTGTTTGGCCTCCTCCATAAAAGCTTTAGTGGCATGGAGAGGAAGACTTTGAGCAGTTCGATATAGGGCCGCCCCCATGTGTGCCAACTTGATACCACTCCGGGTAATATAATCAAAATGATGAAGAAGCGACACGTCGTCCATAGAAAGAGCACCATAAGGGCCGATTTGTTGATCTACAAACTCAACCGCATCAAAGTCAGGAGCATCAAGGTTGAAAGGCTCAATTGTTTTTTGCTTTTTACTAGGAGGGGCACCGGAAGCTGCAACAGAAGATTGTGGAGGATCGACCAGACGGACCCGAGGAGTAGGAATTGCTTTCCTCGGCCCGGGAGAACTCGATATAGGAGGTTTAACTGGAGGCTGAGAAGATCCCTCTCCGGCCGCCTTGGCCGAGATGTTTAAAGCAGCGGTCGCCTTCTTCGCCTTCTTATAGGCCCTCATAGAATCATTATTCTTCGACATCTCTGAAAAACACAAAAATCAAAGACAAGTTACAACAACAGGAGAAGAAAAGCTTGGGAGCTAGTATAAAAACAAATCAGACAGTACCCAAAGCAGCCCGAACCAAAGATGGATCACTCAAAAATCTCTTTGTGTCCAGATAGGGAGGCTTCCCCCACAAATCTTCAAGAACAACTACAAAGGCCCGCTCAACCTCACTAAGCATTTCCCATGTGTAACGTAGAACTCTTACATTATTTTTCCACTCCAGAGGAAAAGCGGGCTCATCATTTTCATCAAGAAAAAAGGGGCGAACCCCCTCAATGGCACGAACTCGGAAGAAATAGTTCTTAAAATCTTTAAACGACTCATCATACATGGCAAAAACTTTATGCCCCTGAGCCGACCTGAAAGAAACCCAGGAAGCTTTCTTTTTGGAGGAACCTCCAGGTTTGGCCGAGACAAAAAAATAAAGGAAAAGAGTTTCAGAAGGTGTTATGTCCAACTCCTGGCAAAGAAGTTGAAATATTTTGATAAAACCCCAGGAGTTTGGATGAAGCTGGGACGGAGCAATATTGCAGGACCACAACAAGTCAGTTTCAAAAGCAGTAAAAGGGAAAGTAACGTTTAATTGGCTGAAGAAGTATTCGTAAGCATAGAAAGAGGGATGCTCCCCCTCGACGAAAGTCGGAAAACAAACTCTCTCATCGGAATCAGGAGCAACAAGCTCATAATCCCCCTCGCGGGCACGGTTATCACAAATCCTATGGCGCTTCCTCAGCTCTGTGCAAAATTCAGCATCCACAATAGAAGCACACAACAAAACAAGGGAGTCCAGCCAATCGGACATCCCCTCGGGAACTCTGGAAGACATCTTTACAATGTTATTGCGAGAGGACATGAGGCCAACTAATCCTACAAAGTAAGAAAAGAAGATGGGATTACTAAAAACATCTCGGACAAGGGAGAAAACAACTCAATACGATGCAGTCAAACACATAGAAAAGGAAAACCCCAAGACTCAAACCAAAATCTTGGGGCATCCTTTGGAGGCAGTAACAAAGCAAGGTTTCCAGGAAAATCTACAGTTCCCACCCCAGCATTTTTCAAACAAGAAAAAGACTTTAAACAGCAAGTAGTGTCAAAAGAAAAAGTCGTCACAATCTATCAGCAAAAGCATTCCAAAATCAAGTACGCCAAGAAGAAACCATCAAAGGTGCGAACTTTTTCAGAATCAGGTAAAGCAACCGTCAAATAAAGCAAGAAACAGATACGGGTTTTTTCTGGATAAACGGCATCAGAACGGAAACAACAAAGAACATGCAAAACCCTAAAAGCATTAAGCAAAGGCAAAAAAGGACCATGCAGAAAATGAAGAAACTCCCAGAACGCACAACAATAGGGCATAACAAAACAAAAGATCCAAACTTTCTCTAAAGAAAGGGTCAAACTCAAATCAAAACAAGGAGAATATATGAAACAGGACTAACCTGGAGACGATGAGAAACTTCGAGGAGAAAGACAGAAGCGCAGAAATAAAAGCTGCCCAAGAAAATCACCAAGCAACGCCGCAACGCAAGGAAGCAGAAGAACAAAATGAAAGACAGAGAGCGAAGAGAGCAGAGAAAGAAGTTACGAAAAGGGCGAAGGAGAGAAACCGTTTTTGGGGTTTTCAAAATCAAAATGAAATAGCCAAAGGGAAACGGGGCAATTAATGACAAAATTAATGAAAGCATTAAACCCTTGCACGTTCCCAAAGCGCCGATATAAAAGCGCGCGCTTTTAGAGGAAATGTTCTACATTCAAAGAGCTGTTTCAAAGGAATCGACAAAATGCTTGAGTTCGGCCTCACTAGACCGAAGTCAAAGAACTCAAACAGAAGACCGAGCTCAAGCAGGGGCACTGTTCATACTATGGGTCGAGCTATCCGACCCGGGATGATCGGCGACACAGCGACCGACCTCTTCAGGTCAGACTACCCGACCTCTTCTAAAAGAGCTCGGACAAATCGACAGGAAAGCCCAATAAAGGGCCCAAATAGAGGAACACGACCCAAATCCAAAGGTAATACCAAGCCTATAGAGATAAAGGCGGTTCCCTTGAAGATAGGCTGACTTCATCCAAAACAGGATAAGATAAGATAAGATAACTAACTTATCTTATCAGAAAGGTCAGCCCACACTACTATAAATACACTGGAGCACCCAGGTATAACTCATACTCTGATTCTACAATAAACCTGTTTAATACCCATGCTAACTTAAGCATCGAAGTCTCTTGCAAGTACCCCCCACCCTCCGGTGGCCAAGGATCAGCAGTGCAACAAGTCCAACAAGTCAGACACAACAGCTCCGACCGCCACTAGCTAGTCGGACATGTCATCTCCGACCAGTATAGAAGATCTCATCCGAGATCGACCTCCAGTTTCAGGTAACCCTCAGAACAGATACCTTTATAAGATTTTTGGATCAAATTTTCTAAAAATATTAACACAGTATTTGCATCCAAAACTATGAAAGTACTTAAGATTGGATGATACCCCTTTTCAAAGCTCATATGGTGTTTTCTTTAAAACTTTTTTATTAATGATTTGGTTCAAAATATAGCTTCAATCCAAAAGAATTTAGGAATTTCATTTTCACCAAAACATAGCCCTAGTCATTTCTTGAAGGCCTCTATTTCTCCTTTCAATAACTCTATTTTATTGAGGTATTCTAGGACATGAAAAATTATATGAAATATCAAATTCATCAAAGTGTTGATTTTCAAACTCATTTTCATGATCACTTTTTAAGAAAATAATTTTCAAAAAAAAATATTTTGAATCATTTTGCATAGAGTTAAAAAAAGCAAGAAAGACATCATTCTTATGAGCTAAGAAAAAGAATCCATCCAAACTTAGTATAGTCATGAAACACCACTAAGCTATAGTGCTTACCACCAAAACTGAGTCCTTGTAGGACCAAAAAGATCAATATGTAGCATTTCTAATGTTCTTTTGGTTGAGATGTCATCCTTGGGTTTAAAAGAATTCTTTTGTTTACCCAATTGACAAGCATCACAAGTGATGTCATTGTCAAATTTTATTTTTAGGAAGATATCTAACCAAATTCTTTTTCACAAGCTTAGAAACTAGAAACATGCTTGTATATTCTATTTTCTTATGCCATAACCATTTCTCAGATTCTATGGAAATAAAACAAGCTACATTTTGTTCTTTTAGTTCTTCTAAGGTTAGTCCATACACATTATTGCATCTTATAACTTCAAACAAAATTTTACCAGATTTTTCACACACAACCAAGCATTCCAATTTCTTGAAAATAGTCAAACAACATAAATCACACAATTTGCTAATGCCTAGATGATTATGTTTCAACCCATCAACTCAAAATGCAACATCAATGAAAGTTGAGAAATTATTACCAACCTTACCTACGGCCACAATTTTTTTTATTTACCATTGTTACCGAAAGTCACAAAGCTTCCATCGAATTTATCAAGCTTGATGAATAAAGTGGACTTTTCGGTCATGTGCCTAGATCATCCCGTATTCAAGTATCACATGTCTTTCTTCTTCTTGGATGCTAAGCAAAACTGCACAAATCTTTTATGTGACCTTAGGTATCCAAACTAAATTGGATCCTTTGAAGTTAACCCATCTTGGTTGCCCAAGAGCATTAAAATCACAAACAACCTTGTGTGTTTTGTTTCTTACTCTTCTTTTGTCAATAAAGTATTAAGAAGAAGAGTGATTAGATTTATTGCAATTAAAACAGTGATTTGTGTGAGCATGTTGCTGAAAACACTTTAAGATATGATGCTGATGGTGATCAAAAGATTTGAATTTTCTGGTATTTGAAAGGGTGCATTTCTTTTGAAAGATACATCTCTAACATTAGTACCTCCTTTTGCCAGAAACCTTAAACCAAAATTTCTTGACACAGATGGGTATCTAGAACGTGAGGCTCTTTTGTGAAAGAGAAATTTTCTAAAAAAAGTCCTCATTGTTAAAGATGTAACCCAAACCAGAGTTTATTTGAAGCAGGTTTAGGTTTTGAAAAAGATACATTTTTTTTCAAAAATATGGCTTTTCAAAATCAGCATCAGTGTTATATGAAAATTCAAGACTAGATTTATCAAATGATGATTTTATTTTTGGAAATGATGCTATGAATTTGCAAGTGATTTTTTTTAAATGTATCATTTTTCATTACATACCCTAAACCTGATTTTTCAAACAAAGTTCTTTGATTAGCAAGTAATTTGTCTAAGTTGCTTGAGTTATATGTAAATTTTGCTAAATCATGATTCAAACTTTTGATCATTTCATTTAATATTTTATTTTCAGTAATAGGTTTTTGAGAGAGATCAATAATGTGCTTTCCATTGAACATTTTAATTTCAGATTTAAAAAAATCTATTTTCTTTAATGAAATCAAAAGCACATTTGGTCTCCTTCACCCTTTTCTTTCAAAAACTCATTTTCAACATTCAAAACTTCATTTTCAGATTTACATTTGTTGTATTTATTTAGTAATGTTTCAGAAAGGTGAGAGAGATCATCAATAGTCACATGCAAATCATCAAGAGATAAGTCATACAAATTTACCTCTTCTTGTTGATCTTCATCAGTCATGAAATAGATTTGTGCTCTATCTTCGGAGTCTTCTTCCTTATCTGAGTCAATCTTGCGATCCTCCCAAGAAGCCATAAGTCCTTTCCTTTTTGGTTCCTTTGAGTTGCCACCTCTGCTTCTTCCTTTAAGTTTCGTCATCCTTCTAAGTTTCCTAGCAAAAGATGCAAACTCGTAATCTTATAAACAACCACTGGGCATCTAATGATTCAGTGCAAGTGGTGCACGAAATTGTGATCTCAACGGCGCCAAAAACTTGGTACGCATGATTGTAATCTCAACCCCTTTTCACAACTCCGCACAACTAAGCAGCAAGTGCACTGGGTCGTCCAAGTAATAAACCTTACGTGAGTAAGGGTCGATCCCACGGAGATTGTCGGCTTGAAGCAAGCTATAGTCATCTTGTAAATCTCAGTCAGGCAGATTCAAATGGTTATGAGGTTTTGATAATTAAAATATAAATAAAATATAAAATAAGATAGAAATACTTATGTAATTCATTGGTGAGAATTTCAGATAAGCGTATGGGGATGCTTTGCTCCTTCTGAATCTCTGCTTTTTTACTGCCTTCATTCAGTCATTCATACTCCTTTCCATGGCAAGCTGTATGTTGGGGGATCACCGTTGTCAATGGCTACCGTCCGTCCTCTCAGTGAAAATGGTCCAAATGCGCTGTCACCGCACGGCTAATCATCTGTCGGTTCTCACTCAGGTTGGAATAGGATCCATTGATCCTTTTGCGTCTGTCACTATGCCCAACACTCGCGAGTTTGAAGCTCATCACAGTCATCCCATCCTATATCCTACTCGGAATACCACAGACAAGGTTTAGACTTTCTGGATCTCAAGAATGCTACCAACTGATTCTAGCTTATACCATGAAGACTCCGATCTTTCGGAATGGAGGCTAAGAGATATGCATTCAAGCTTATTTTTATGTAGAACGGAAGTGTTTGTCAGGCATGCATTCATAAGAGAGAATGGTGATGAGTGTCACTTGATCATCACATTCATCATGTTCTTAATCTATGGGGTGTAGAAACTCCACCGTTGAAAATACATAAGTAATGAAGGTCCTGGCATGGCCGAATGAGCAGCCTCCAAACGTGTAGAATATGATCTATGATAGCATAAAACTGATCAAGGATGGTCCAAAAGACATAAAATAAATCTCTAAAAGTATTTTTTATACTAAACTAGTAGCTAGGGTTAACAAAAATGAGTAAATGATGCAGAAATCCACTTCCGGGCCCACTTGGTGTGTGCTTGGGCTGAGCATTGAAGCTTTCACATGTAGAGGCTTTTCCTGGAGTTAAACGCCAGCTTTGGTGCCAGTTTGGGCGTTTAACTCCAGCTTTTATGCCAGTTCTAGCGTTTAATGCCAGGATAGGGTAGAAAGTTGGCGTTTAAATCCCAGTTTGCGTTATCAAAACTCAGGCAAAGTATGGACTATTATATATTGCTGGAAAGCCCAGGATGTTTAATTTCCAACGCAATTGAGAGTGCACCAATTGGAATTTTGTAGCTCTAGAAAATCCATTTCGAGTGCAGGGAGGTCAGAATCCAACAGCATCTACAGTCCTTTTTCAGCCTCTGAATCAGATTTTTGCTCAGGTCCCTCAATTTCAGCCAGAAAATACCTGAAATCAAAGAAAAACAAAAAAACTCATAGTAAAGTCCAGAAATGTTATTTTTATTTAAAAACTAATAAAAATATAATAAAAAGTAACTAAAACATACTAAAAACTACCTAAAAACAATGCCAAAAAGCGTATAAATTATCCGCTCATCACAACACCAAACTTAAATTGTTGCTTGTCCCCAAGCAACTGAAAATCAAATAGGATAAAAAGAAAAGAATATACTATAAATTCCAAACTATCAATGAAACTTAGCTCCAATTAGATGAGCGGGACTAGTAGCTTTTTGCCTCTGAACAGTTTTGGCATCTCACTTTATCCTTTGAAGTTCAGAATGATTGGCATCTATAGGAACTCAGAATTTAGATAGTGTTATTGATTTTCCTAGTTCAGTATGTTGATTCTTGAACACAGCTACTTTATGAGTCTTGGCCGTGGCCCTAAGCACTTTGTTTTCCCGTATTACCACCGGATACATAAATGCCACAGACACATAACTGGGTGAACCTTTTCAGATTGTGACTCAGCTTTGCTAGAGTCCCCAATTAGAGGTGTCCAGGGTTCTTAAGCATACTCTTTTTGCTTTGGATCACGACTTTAACCGCTCAGTATCAGGCTCTTCACTTGACACCTTCACGCCATAAGCACATGGTTAGGGACAGCTTTGTTTAGCCGCTTAGGCCAGGATTTTATTCCTTTAGGCCCTCCTATCCATTAATGTTCAAAGCCTTGGATCCTTTTTATTTTTCCCTTGCCTTTTGGTTTAAAGGGTTACTGGCTTTTTCTGCTTGCTTTTTCTTTTTCTTTCTTTTTCTTTTATTTTTCGCCATTTTTTTCTGCAAGCTTTGTATTCACTGCTTTTTCTTGCTTCAAGAATCAATTTTATGATTTTTCAGATTATCAATAACATTTCTCCTTTTCCATCATTCTTTCAAGAGCCAACAATTTTAACATTCATAAACAACAAATTCAAAAATATGCACTGTTCAAGCATTCATTCAGAAAATAAAAAGTATTGTCACCACATCAAAATAATTAAACTAATCTCAAGGATGAATTCAAAATTCATGTACTTCTTGTTCTTTTGTAATTAAATACATTTTTCATTTAAGAAAGGTGAAGGATTCATAGGACATTCATAGCCTTAAGACATAGACACTAGACACTAATGATCATGTAATAAAGACACAAACATAAATAAACATAAAGCATAGTAAACGAAAAATAGAAAATAATAAATAGACAAGGAGATTAAGGAATGGGTCCACCTTAGTGAGGATGGCGTTTTCTTCCTCTTGAAGAACCAATGGTGCTCTTGAGCTCCTCTATGTCTCTTCCTTGCCTTTGTTGCTCCTCCCTCGTAGCTCTTTGATCTTCTCTAATCTCATGGAGAATGATGGAGTGCTCTTGGTTCTCCACCTTTAGTTGTCCCATGTTGGAACTTAATTCTCCTAGGGAGGTGTTAATTTGCTCCCAATAGTTTTGTGGAGGAAAGTGCATCCCTTGAGGCATCTCAGGGATTTCATGATGATGAATTTCCTCATGCTCTTGTTGAGGTCCATGAGTGGGCTCTCTTGTTTGCTCCATCCTCTTTTTAGTGATGGGCTTGTCCTCTTCAATGAGGATGTCTCCCTCTATGACAATCCCAGCTGAATTGCAGAGGTGACAAATGAGGTGAGGAAAGGCTAACCTTGCCAAAATGGAAGACTTGTCCGCCACCTTGTACAGTTCTAGGGATATGATCTCATGAACTTCTACTTCCTCTCCATTCATGATACTATGGATTATGATAGCCCAATCCACAGTTACTTCGGATCGGTTGCTAGTAGGAATGATAGAGCGTTGGATGAACTCCAACCATCCTCTAGCCACAGGCTTAAGGTTCGGTCTTCTCAATTGAACTGGGTTGCCTCTTGAGTCTCTTTTCCATTGAGCTCCTTCCACACATATGTCCATGAGGACTTGGTCCAACCTTTGATCAAAGTTGACCCTTCTAGTGTAGAGGCGTGCATTTTCTTGCATCATTGGCAAGTTAAACGCCAACCTTACATTTTCCGGACTGAAATCTAAGTATTTCCCCCGAACCATTATAAGCCAATTCTTTGGATTCAGGTTCATACTTTGATCATGGTTCTTAGTGATCCATGCATTTGCATATAACTCTTGAACCATTAAGATTCCGACTTGTTGAATAGGATTGGAGAGAACTTCTCATCCTCTTCTTCTAATCTCATGTCGGATCTTCGGATACTCACTCTTTTTGAGCTTGAAAGGGACCTCAGGTATCACCTTCTTCTTGGCCACAACTTCATAGAAGTGGTCTTAATAGACCTTTGAGATGAATCTCTCCATCTCCCATGACTCGGAGGTGGAAGCTTTTGCCTTCCCTTTCCTCTTTCTAGAAGTTTCTCCGGCCTTAGGTGCCATAAATGGTTATGAAAAAACAAAAAGCAATGCTTTTACCACACCAAACTTAAATTGTTTGCTCGTCCTCGAGCAAAGAAGAAAGAATGAAGGAGAAGAAGAAGAAAATTGAGGAGATAGAGGATAAGGGTGAGTTCGGCCAAGGGGGTATAAGGTGTTTGTGATGTGTGATATTGAAGGAGTGATGAGGGGTATATATAGGAGTGGGGGGAGGGTTAGGTTCGTGTATTTGGGGTTGGGTTTGGGGGGAAAAGAGTTTTGAATTTGAAGGTAGGTGGTGTTTTTGGGGAAAAATGAATGAGGTGATTGGTGAACGGTATTTGGGGAAGAGTGTTATGAAAAGGTGTGAAGAAGAGAGAAGAAGAGGCGGGGTAGGTGGGGATCCTGTGGGGTCCACAGATCCTGAGGGGTCAAGGACTTAGCATCCCTGCTCCATTGAGGCGTGCAAAAACGCCCTTAGAGTGCAATTCTGGCGTTAAACGCCAGGTTGCTGCTTGTTTCTGGCGTTTAACGCCAGCTTTTCTCCCTTTCTTGGCGTTAACACCAACTTGGTACCCTGTTCTGGCGTTAAACGCCAGTCTGGTGCTTGTTTCTGGCGTTAAACGCCAGTCTGGTGCCCATTTCTGGCATTAAACGCCCAGAATGGTGCCAGACTGGGCGTTTAACGCCCATTCTGCTACTCTTACTGGCGTTTAAACGCCAGTAAGCTCTTCCTCCAGGGTGAGCTATTTTTTATGCGGTTTTTCATTCTATTTTTTATTTTTTAGTTGTTTTTGTGACTTCACATGATCATCAACCTAAAGAAAACATAAAATAACGATAGAAAATAAATAGATATAATTAAATAACATTGGGATGCCTCCCAATAAGCGCTTCTTTAATGTCAATAGCTTGACAGTGAGCTCTTCATAAACCACTATTTCAGGGTTTATCTTGTGCTCAATTGAGTGATTTTTATCAACTCCTTACTCACTTATTCATGCTAATTGTATGGTTTTACGTTTTCCTTCCTGTTTTGTGCTATGATTAAAAACATGCTTCTTTGACCTTAATATTATTGATTTTAATCCTCTCTTATTACCATTCGATGATTTGATATGTGTGTTAAGTGTTTTCAGAGATTACAGGGCAAGAATGGCTCAGAGGATGGAAAGGAAGCATGCAAAACTGGAAGGAATACAAGAAACTGAAGGAACTGCTAAAGCTGTTCAGCCTGACCTCTTCGCACTCAAACGGTCATAACTTGAGCTACAGAGGTCCAAATGATGCCGTTCTAGTTGCGTTAAAAAGCTAACGTCTGGGGCTTTGATTTGATATATAATTTTCCATAGTGGCTGTACATTTAGGTGACGTGAATGCGTGCTCCACGCGGACGCATCGCAGTGACGAAAATCTGCGTGGCAGATTTCTTCTCCAGCGATTTCTGGGCTGTTTTCGACCCAATTCTCGACCCAGAAAACACAGAGTAGAGGCTATAAAATGGGGAAATGCATCCATTCATAAAATACAACATTCACATTAACAATTATTAAGATTTAGATGTAGTTTTAGAGAGAGAGAGGCTCTCTCCTCTCTCTTAGGATTTAGGATTTAGATTTTTAGAATTAGGATTCCTCTCAATTTTTGGTTATTTCTCAATTTCAGGTTCAATGTTCATTAATTTATGTTTCTCTTCTACTTTCAGATACTCTAATGCTTTTATTTGTTAATTACTTATGTTTCCAAATTAGCTTATGAACTTTTCCATGTTAATATTTGAATGTTCTATTTAATATAATTAGAGGTATTTTAGAATTAAGATTGCTTTGATTTATTTATGTTATAGACATTTTCAATTTAATTTAAGATTTATTCCCCTTTTGCTTTGGTTAATTAATTGGAGACACCTGAGTTATCAAACTCCTTGTTGATTGAAAATTGGAATTCTTTGCTGATTGATTTGAATTCCACTTACTTACCTTCGTAGTTAGAGGTTAATCAAAGTGGGAGCAGAATCCAATTCTCATCACAATTGATAAGGATAACTAGGATATGACCTCAATTTCTCATACCTGGCCAAGAGATTTTATTAATTATTAATTTATTTTTCTTGTTATTTAAATTACTTGTTCCTTATTTTAAAAAACCCCAAAAATATATTGTTTTACATAACCAATAATAAATCATACCTCCCTGCAATTCCTTGAGAAGACGACCCGAGGTTTGAATACTTCGATTATAAATTTTATTGGGTTTTGTTACTTGTGACAACCAAACTTTTGTATGAAAGGAATTCTTGTCGGTCTAGAAGCTATACTTACAACGGGAATTTATTTGTGAAAATTCTAGATCGCACGAGAGTTTCGTTCGTCAAAATGGCGCCGTTGCCGGGGAATTGCAAACGTGTGCCTTATTATTGGTTATTGTAAATATTTTTCTTATTTTTTTTTCTTTGCTTTGATCTAAAAATTCTAAGTTTGGTGTCATTTTATTGTTTTTCTCTTTCCTCATTAAATTCAAAAATATCTTTTCTCTTTATTTTAATTGAATTTTCGAAACTTGCATTTAAAAATTCAGATTTTTATTTTAAAATTTTATCTTATCTTATCTTAGTTTTAATTTTCAAAATTCAAATCTTTTTCAAAAATCATATCTTTTTCAAAATCTTATCTTATCTTATTTCAAAATCAAATTTCAAATTTCAATATTTAAATTCCAAAATTCAAATTTCAAATTTCAAAATTTAAATTTAAAAATTTTAAAAATCAAACCTTTTCAAAATTTAAATCTTTTTCAAATCTTTATCTTATATTGTTGACTTTTTCATACCACACTTCACCAATTGAATCAAGCGATAAATAGACTACCTTCCTGACGTTCAGACACTCAAAGAACCCCCATGACTTCATGTGGGCAATATAATGAAGAACGCAGCTTGAAGAAGATACTAGAAACCCCACTGGACAGTAAGGAGCATGATTTTGTACTGGAACAAGTGGAGGAAGCTGTAATTATCGAAGAAGAAGAATTGGTTGAAGACTTAGGAGATGCTGAACCTCCATGGGAAAGTCAAGTTATAGTGCTTCCTTCAAAGATGTTTGAAATAGATATTGAGGAGGGTGTTGATGACATGTCACCATGTCATGTTTTTCTATGCTTTTTCATATAAGAAATTGATGATTTGTGCTTAAATATTGCATTCTTTGGTACTTAAATGGTATATTTCTTTGATATTTTGATTTGATAAACTTTGTAGGAAATAAGAAGAAAAAGAAGTAAAAAGAGCACAAAATAAGCTAAAAAGAAGAAAAGAGGAATTTTGGGCACACTTTGAAGTTGGAGCACACTTTGGAGCCTTAGGCCACGCTTTTAAAAGCGTGGCCCATGACCAAATCAAGGAAGCTTCACAATCAGCACTCACAAAGCTCAGTTCACTAAGTGAACTTAGCTTTATCATGAAAAATTCAGCATGGAAGCAAGAATTTTTGCTAAGTTAAACTTGGGTGTTCACAGCATGACCATGCCTCCTTCAAAGGGCCATAACTTGAGCTACTGACGTCTAATTGATGTTCTTTCAGTTGTGTTGGAAAGCTGACATTTAGAGCTTTCCAACGATATATGATAGTCCATATTTGGCAAAAAATTGAGGTACAAGTGAAAGGCATCTTTAAGGGCCAAAAACAAGCGAAAATAGACCAAAGTGGCTTCACCAAGATTCGAAGGGGGAGACACAAGGAAAATACAAAGCGCAACACAGCAAAAGGGGAGCAACCAGATTCGAACTTGGAGCTTCTCATATCAAAAGCAAGGAACACTACACTTCCTGCAAGGAAAATTGGCCAAAATGCTTCCTCCAGGGTTCGAACTTGAAGCACTACACAAGAAAAAAGGGAAGCTCAGTTCACTTTTCTAACTGAGCGCTACTTTCCCCCACACTCTTCACATTTTGGCACGCCAAGGAGCTTGTCATGCGCACAACTTGGCACACCAAGTGCAAATAGAGAGCTCAGTTTGGTATTTGAACTGAGCCGTGCCCTGGGAGTGTCACCCATGGGCCAAAATTCAACCAAAATTCAATTCTTCACCAAATTGAATCAAGGCCAACCAAACCCATCTCTCTTCAAATCCAAAGCAAGCAAAGCCCACATCATCACTCAAAGGCACAAGAACAAGCTAGAATTAGGATTTTCATTTAATTTGTTTTTTTATTTCAATTTCATTTTATTTTCATTTTGTAAAAAGCCTATATAAAAGCATCATTCTCAGCTCCATTGGGGAGCTCTCTCTTAGTTTTCATTCTTGTCTTGGATCTTGGGTGGAGAATTGAAGAAATTCTATTTCAATCTCACCTTGAGAATTCTCTCTATTTTTTTCTTCTGCAAACTTTCAATTGAATTGTGATTTGAATCAAAGTTCTCTTCATTACTTTCATCTTTAATTTTCCTGCATCTTGTTCTCTGTTGGATCAACGAAGGGAGTGAGATCTAGACTTGTTTTCTAGTCTCTTTGATCCCCTGAGATCTTCACTTGTCTTTTTAGATTTCACAATTGAATTGAGTTTTCTTGCTGGTTTACTTTTCTGCTACAATCTCCTTCTCTGCAATTTTTACTTTCTGTTCCTAATGCTCTCAATTTATTTTCCTGCACTTTTGTTCATCTACACTTTACATTTGAGTTGCTGTGATTTGAATTTACTTTTCCTGCACTTTAAATTTCCTGTTACTTGTTCTCAAGATATCTTCAATTGCTTGCTTTACTGCTCTCTTTAATTTCCAGCACCCCAACCCCCTTTACATTTCATGCAATTTACATTTCTTGTCATTGATGTTTCTGCAATTTACTTTTCTTGTTCTTTAAGTTTCTGCACATTTACTTTCTGCAACTTTAAATTTCCTGTCATTTAAAATTCTGTTGGTCACTTTACACCTCAAATCATCAATGTTAGCTTGACTAAACTAATCACCCACTAAAGTTGCTTGATCCATCAATCCCTGTGGGATCGACCTCACTCTAAGTGAGTTTTACTACTTGATGCGACCCGGTATACTTGCCAGTGAGTTTTAGGTGTTTTGGAATTCATTTTCCAAAATATCCCATCAAGTTTTTGGCGCCATTGCCAGGGATTGATTTAGATCAACAATGATTAAGTGGGTGAGAAGTCTAGATTAAGCATTTTTTTTTGTTTTTGTTCTTGAAACCAAGGTGTTTATGTTTTTGCCTCACTAAGAAATTCTCATCTCTGATATGAGTAATTTCAATTTTCATTAATGTTTACAAAATACAAATAGAGTTCAACTCATCTTATGGTCAAACAAAATTTTATGTGATATTACCCACCATCATCAATCTCTAATGATGGCTGGGAATATCACCAAGAAAATACAAATTCTAAGCACTCCAATCCATGGAGAATTGCTTCAGAAACACAAGATGAGAAAGAAAATCATATGGAATATTTCCTTCCACCACAAAATGATTCAAGTCATTATTCCAATGGTGGCTGGGAGTGTTTCCAAGAAACTGCAAATCCTGAGCAGTCAATTCACATGAGAAATTGTCCAACCTCACCTCCCACTTCTACATTTGAAAATTCTTCATCACCTAAATATGCCTCAACACAAACCTCCACGAGCCAAAGACTCTCAAAACTTGAGTCCATGTTCAACAGAATGGTGGAGGAACATCAACAATCCCGGAGGGAACTAGAAATCCTTTCTCAAGAGACGGATGAGCAATTGGAGGACACAGAGAAACTCTTAGAACTACTAAGCAAGGAAAATGAAGACCAATTGATGGATGTGAAGGATAAAATGGAAGAGCAAGATGAGGAGGCTACTGCATCAAGTGAACTTTCAATGAAGAATGAGGTGGTTGAAAATGAAACTGCACTTGAGGTGACAAAGGAACATGAACATTCACAACCCTCACAAACTTCCCTTGAATCTGTGATAAAAAAATATGAAGAGGAGATGAAGAAATCTTGGGAAGAACAACAAACCTCCTCCATAAAAGAACTATTAAGTGAAATGTTGAGTGCAAAGAAAGGAGTGGAGGAACAAAAAAGTGAGAAAGTCATTCAAGAAAATTCACACTCAAGTGGGGCAGAGAAGTACATGAAGGAAGAGCTCATTGAGCCACCAATTTAAAAGGCTCAGGATGAAGACAAAACTCCAATAATCACACAGCAACCAAGTCTTGAATCCAAAGGAGTGAAGGCAACTAGCAAGAGCACCAATTCTGTCCCTAATCCAGCAAGCAAGCTCAATAAAGATATTTACAAAAGGAAGCTTGCTGAGGAAAGGCCAAGACAAGGGACAAAAGCTGAATCTTCTCCCCCTTTGAGGTCATTCCTCTTAACAAACTGGAAGAAGAGGAAGAAAGTGAACAACATGTCAACCGTAGGTATAATTTCTCTTCTCTACTTTGTTTTCGTTCTTTGTTTAGTTTAAATTCAATAAATTGGCATATGGTTACATTCTAAGTTTGATGTTGCCTTGCAACAAATTGTTTTCAATCTTTTTGGATGATTGCATCAAATCAAAAATGAAAGTGACACACCAAGATTCTAAGTTTGGTGTGCCACTTATTTTCTATGCAATTCATTCAAGCAACACTATTTGTCTGCATAATCATAATGCCTCTGCAGTTTTATTTTTCTCTTTTAAATTTGACACTTTTTCATTCTACTTTCTTTAGTCATTTTTCTGTTTTTAAATGCTTTCATTTTAGTTTGCTTATTTACTGTGTTTGTTAATACAATACCAAGAGAGCTTTATTCATGACAGATTCTTGGCTTGGTGATTGTACTTAACAAATAACAGTTTCATTTGCTTATTTTTAATTCAAATAAATTGACATATGATTGCATTCTAAGTTTGGTATTGCTATGCAACAAAATTTGGTTCTAATTCTTACAAGATACTTGCATTAATTCCAAGTGAAAGTGTCACACTAAGTTTGGTGTGCCACTTATCTTTTATGCAATGTATTGTGCTCACCTTCTTAAGTTTGCAATCACAATTTCTCTGTCTCTTGTGCCTTGATTGTTATCTTTAATTTTGCTTGCTTAAACCACATGTGCTACTAACATTTCATTGTATAAGACACTCATGATCCATCTTAGCCCCATAGCCATTGTTCTAATTGTTGCTTGAGGATGAGCAAGCATTCTGAGTTTGGCAAGGGAAAAGGGAAGAATGAGAGGAAAATGACAACAATAGAGAAGATGGACTACAAGGTTGTAAAGTTCCTTTTCCTCTCCTTTGTTTCCAGCACTTTATTTTGCATGATTGTCTTTATATTCTCTGTATGCATGTGTGGTATGAATAAGCATATCTTGAATATTGATTTGTAACATGTTGCCATGCCATTATGACTACCAACTTGAGTTTTGTAAAGCTTAAAGTAGTAAAGCATCATGATCATAAACAAACAAGGCATTAAAGAAGAACTTAGCATGTGCATACAAGTTTTGGAAAGCTAGTATGATTAATTGTTGCTCAATTGCATTGGATTTTATTTAATTGAAGTTTTCATCTAGGACATTTTGTGAAATCTTTTGAAAATCATGAAAACCTTGAAGAAGCAAATACAATTAAGGCAAGAAAAGCAAAAGGGAAAGAATGAGAAAGCTGAAGGCTCTGAGTACCAATGACAATTAATTTGTTAAGTACTTGTGGTGTTTATGTATCAAGCAAAAAGCTTGAAAACAAAACACTTAGAGTCAAGGTTAGGCTCAAAGTGCAAAAAGCACTCCCTCAAAGCTCAAGGCTCTGAGCATCAATGATTAGAGAGTAAAAAAAAAAAGAAACAAATGAGCTTAATGAAGTCCTCTAATTAAATGCTTGTGGTGCTTATGTATCAAGTGGTAATACTTGAAAACAAAGCATTTAGAGTCGTAGCTTTGTTATTAACTCATGGGGCAAAGCACCCAAAAGGAGAAGCTAATAAAAAATTCAAAAGCTTGTTTCAAGGAAGAAATATGAGAAAAAGATTTCATAAATTGAGCTAGATAGAAGCATCAATCAATTATATTTCTTTTGTGATTGTGGCATGCATAGAAAACTAGCTAACCATGAACATTGAGTTGCTATTCTTCTTACCTTGGGTTGTCAATCTTAATTGCATGATTCTTTTCTTGCTTGGGGACAAGCAAGGTTTAAGTTTGGTGTTGTGATGACATGTTACCATGTCATGTTTTTCTATGCTTTTTCATATAAGAAATTGATGATTTGTGCTTAAATATTGCATTCTTTGGTGCTTAAATGGTATATTTCTTTGATCTTTTGATTTGATAAACTTTGTAGGAAATAAGAAGAAAAAGAAGCAAAAAGAGCACAAAATAAGCTAAAAAGAAGAAAAGAGGAATTTTGGGCACACTTTGAAGTTGGAGCACACTTTGGAGCCTTAGGCCACGCTTTTAAAAGCGTGGCCCATGACCAAATCAAGAAAGCTTCACAATCAGCACTCACAAAGATCAGTTCACTAACTGAACTTAGCTTTATCGTGAAAAATTCAGCATGGAAGCAAGAATTTTTGCTAAGTTAAACTTGGGCGTTCACAGCATGACCATGCCTCCTTCAAAGGGCTATAACTTGAGCTACAAACGTCCAATTGATGTGCTTTCAGTTGCGTTGGAAACTTGACATTCAGAGCTTTCCAAAGATATATGATAGTCTATAATTGGCATAAAATTGAGGCACAATTGAGAGGCATCTTTAAGGGCCAAAAACAAGCAAAAATAGACTAAAGTGGCTTCACCAAGATTCGAAGGGGGAGACACAAGGAAAATACAAAGCGTAACATAGCAAAAGAGGAGCAACCAGATTCGAACTTGGAGCTTCTCATATCAAAAGCAAGGAGCACTACACTTCCTGTAAGGAAAATTGGCCGAAATGCTTCCTCCAGGGTTCGAACTTGAAGCACTACACAAGAAAAAAGGGAAGCTCATTTCACTTTTCTAACTGAGCGCTACTTTCCCCCACACTCTTCATATTTTGGCACGCCAAGGAGCTTGTCATGCGCACAACTTGGCACACCAAGTGCAAATAGAGAGCTCAGTTTGGTATTTGAACTGAGCCGTGCCCTGGGAGTGTCACCCATGGGCCAAAATTCAACCAAAATTCCATTTAAATTCAATTCTTCACCAAATTGAATCAAGGCCAACCAAACCCATCTCTCTTCAAATCCAAAGCAAGCAAAGCCCACATCATCACTCAAAGGCACAAGAACAAGCTAGAATTAGGATTTTCATTTAATTTTTTTTTATTTCAATTTTATTTTATTTTTATTTTGTAAAATGCCTATATAAAGGCATCATTCTCAGCTCCATTGGGGAGCTCTCTCTTAGTTTTCATTCTTGTCTTGGATCTTGGGTGGAGAATTGAAGAAATTCTGTTTCAATCTCACCTTGAGAATTCTCTCTGTTTTCTTCTTCTGCAAACTTTCAATTGAATTGTGATTTGAATCAAAGTTCTCTTCATTACTTTCATCTTTAATTTTCCTGCATCTTGTTCTCTGTTGGATCAAGGAAGGGAGTGAGATCTAAACTTGTTTTCTAGTCTCTTTGATCCCCTGAGATCTTCACTTGTCTTTTTAGATTTCACAATTGAATTGAGTTTTCTTGCTGGTTTACTTTTTTGCTATAATCTCCTTCTCTACAATTTTTACTTTCTGTTCCTAATGCTCTCAATTTATTTTCCTGCACTTTTGTTCATCTACACTTTACATTTGAGTTGCTGTGATTTGAATTTACTTTTCCTGCACTTTAAATTTTCTGTTACTTGTTCTCAAGATATCTTCAATTGCTTGCTTTACTGCTCTCTTTAATTTCCAGCACCCCAACCCCCTTTACATTTCATGCAATTTACATTTCTTGTCATTTATGTTTCTGCAATTTACTTTTCTTGTTCTTTAAGTTTCTGCACATATACTTTCTGCAACTTTAAATTTCCTGTCATTTAAAATTCTGTTGGTCACTTTACACCTCAAATCATCAATGTTAGCTTGACTAAACTAATCACCCACTAAAGTTTCTTGATCCATCAATCCCTATGTGATCGACCTCACTCTAAGTGAGTTTTACTACTTGATGCGACTCGGTATACTTGCCGGTGAGTTTTAGGTATTTTGGAATTCATTTTCCAAAATATCCCATCATGTGTACAACCTCCAAGGCATATCATGATTGAAGACTTTGAAGGGGATGATCAAGAGATGGACTTAATCATTAATAAATTCTTAACTACAATTGAATCCTCTCCCATTGAACTTGACATGGAGATTAAAGAAGAAGAAGCACAACCTCCCATACCCTTGGTGAACAATGAAGAAGAGATTGAATTGGAAGAAAGCTACCAAGAGGAAGAGGTTGATATTGAAGAAGCTTGCAAAGAGGTGGAAATTGTTAAAGAAGAGCACAAGGGAATTGAGCTGGAAATCACCTTGCCAAAGTTGTTGGAGACCTCTCCCCCAAAGCCATCACCATCCATCCCTTCATTCAAGTGGGTAAATCTCTCATCTCTAACCTTAATTAGCTCACTTGAATATGCTTTGCTTGAGACAGATGGTCAACTTAGAGCTCTTTGTGGCTATAAAAGCAAGAGAGAGATGGTTAGTGGTAGGAGTCGCCATGCAAGATTCAATATGGTGGAAAGCTCAAAGTTTAAATGCAAAGGTTGGTGTAAAGCTCAACTGAATGGGTCTAGGAAGTTGGTTGGCTGCTTTAGTGAGAATTCAAATTGCTTACCACCCGGTTGGAACAAAGATGGTCAACAAGAAGACGGGTGTAAAAGCAAAGTCTGGGACCCCGGAATTCAGTCTAGAAATCAACACTCTTGGGGCCTTGTCACTTGCTTCAACTTGCTTGAAGACTTTCTTTGCCTAGTTTGGGATCCCAGAGGCCATTGGAATTACAAACATTGGTGGAGATTCCTGGATGAGTTCAAGCATAAGCCACCATGACAGGGAGCTCACCAAATGTCCAACTTAAGGACTTTAACTAAAAGTGCTAGGTGGGAGACAACCTACCATGGTATGATCGTTCCTTTTTAATTTTAATTTTATTTCGTTTCTTTTTAAGTTTTATTTTATTCCATTTTATTGAACCCGAAATTATTCATATCACCCACATTAGCACTGCATATTGCATACTACATAATTAAATTAAAAAAACACATGCACGCGACGCGTAAGCGTCGCTGACGCGTCCGCGTCACAGGTGCATTGGGAAGAAAATAAATTGAACAGAAAGTCACGCGAAAGCGTGGCTGGAGGCGTGCCTTAGGCACAAATATGCCCACGCAACTGCATCGCTGACGCATTCGCATCGTTTGCGAAATAGCCTCCACACACGTCCGCGTCACCCACACGAACGCGTGGCCCTGCAAAATCGACGTAAAGAGGTGTATGGCAGCAAGTTCTGATAGAGTGGGGCTGGAACCATGCCAGAAGCACCAGCCCTCCCACATGAACGTGTGCCCCACGCGGCCGCGTCGTCCTCCAAATATGGCCATTCACGCGATCGCGTCGACCACGCGATCGCGTCACCCCAAATTTTTGGCAAAATGGGTTTTAAACAGAGAGTTGCCCGAATGCATGGCTGCCCTCGCACCATTCGCATGAATCACACACGACGCGACCGCGTGACCCACGCATCTGCGTCACTTGCAAATAGCGCCAATAACGCGACTGCGTGGCCCACGCGTCCGTGTCACCTGCGTCGCACAACTTATCCAGATCAGGCCAATTATCTTATCTTTTCTTTTCTAATCCTAATTTCTTCTATCTTTTCTTCTTTCTTCTTTCTTTCTTACTTACTTCTTCATCTCTTCAACTTCTCATCCCTCTTCACTTCCATTCTATTTTATTTAATTTATTTGCATACTTTCATTCATTGCATTTTAATTTTATGCATTTTTATTTTCTTTTCTAGGTCTATTATTTTTCAAATGGTGTTAAATTTTCTTATTGGGTTATAAATTTTATTGGGTTTTGTTAATTGTGACAACCAAACTTTTGTACGAAAAGAATTCTTGTCGGTCTAGAAGCTATACTTACAACGGGAATTTATTTGTGAAAATTCTAGATCACGCGAGAGTTTCATTTGTTAGCTCTCACGGAGCCTCACAGATAATCAGAGCTAGGTTGGGGCCTCTCAACACCCAACTTAGAGTTTGGTTGTGGCCTCTCAACACCAAACTTAGAGTTTGGTTGTGGCATCCCAAAACCAAACTTAGAGTTTGAATGTGGGGATTTTGTTTGACTCTGTATTGAGAGAAGCTTTTCATGCTTCGTCTCCATGGTTACAGAAGGAGAACCTTGAGTTTTGAATACAAAGTAGTCCTCATTCAACTTAAGGACCAACTCTCCTCTGTCAACATCAATCACGACTTTTGCTGTGGCTAGGAAGGGTCTGCCAAGGATGATGGATTCATCCTCATCCTTTCCAGTGTCTAGGATTATGAAATTAGCAGGGGTGTAAAGGCCTTCAACCTTCACTAGCACGTCCTCTACTAGTCTATAAGCATGTTTCATTCATTTGTCTGCCATCTCTAGTGAGATTCTTGCAGCTTGTACCTCAAAGATTCCCAGTTTCTCCATTACAGAGAGTGGCATGAGGTTTATCCCTGACCCCAGGTCACATAGAGCCTTCTCAAAGGTCATGGTGCCTATGGTACAAGGTATGAAGAATTTTTTGGGATCCGGTTTCTTTTGAGGTCATGTTTGCCTCATTAATGCATTCAATTCATTGGTGAACAAGGGGGGTTCATCCTCCCAAGTCTCAATACCACATAACTTGGCATTCAGCTTCATGATTGCTCCTAGATATTTAGCAACTTTCTCTTCAGTGATGTCTTCATCCTCTTTAGAGGAAGAATATTCATCAGAGCTCATGAATGGTAGAAGGAAGTTCAATGGAATCTCTATGGTCTCTATATGAGCCTCAGATTCCTTTGGTTCCTCAAAGGAAATCTCCTTTCTGTCCATAGGACGTCCCATGAGGCTTTTCTCACTGGGACTCACGTCCTCCTCACTCTCTCTAGGTTCGGCCATGTTGGTAATGGTTATGGCCTTGCACTCTCTCTTGGGATTTTCTTCTGTATTGCTTGGGAGAGTACTAGGAGGAGTTTCAGTAATCTTCTTACTCAGCTGACCCACCTGTGCCTCCAAATTTCTAAGGAAGGACCTTGTTTCATTCATGAAACTTACTGTGGTCTTGGATAGATCAGAGACTATAGTTGCCAGGCCAGAATGGCTCTGTTCAGAATTCTCTATCTATTGCTAAGAAGATGATGGAAAAGGCTTGTTATTGCTAAACCTATTTCTTCCACCATTATTGTTGAAGCCTTATTGAGGCTTCTGTTGGTCCTTCCATGAGAAATTTGGATGATTTCTCCATGAAGGATTATAGGTGTTTCCATAGGGTTCTCCCATGTAATTCACTCTGCCATTGCAGGGTTCTCAGGATCATAAGCTTCTTCTTCAGAAGATGCTTCTTTAGTACTGTTGGATATAGCTTGCAATCCATTCAGACTCTGAGAAATCATATTGACTTGCTGAGTCAATATTTTGTTCTGAGCCAATATGGCATTCAGAGTGTGAATTTCAAGAATTCCCTTCTTCTGAGGCGTCCCATTATTCATAAGACTCCTCTTAGAGGTGTACATGAACTGGTTAGTTACAACCATTTCAATGAGTTCCTGAGCTTCTGTAGGGGTTTTCAGATGAAGAGATCCTCCTGCAGAATGGTCCAATGACATTTTTGACAACTTAGACAGACCATCATAGAATATACATATGATGCTCCATTCTGGAAGCATGTCAGTAGGACACCTTTTGATCAATTGCTTATATCTTTCCCAAGCTTCATAGAGGGACTCACCTTCCTTCTGTCTGAAGGTTTGGATTTCCACTTTAAGCTATCATCTTTTGAGGTGGAAAGAATTTTGCCAAGAAGGCATTGACCAGCTTTTCCCAAGAGTTCAGGCTTTCTTTAGGTTGTGAGTCCAACCATGTCCTAGCTCTGTCTCTTACAGCAAAAGGGAAAAGCATAAGTTTGTAGACCTCAGGGTCAACCCCATGAGTCTTAACAGTGTCCCAGATTTGCAAGCACTCAGCTAAAAACTGATGAGGATCTTCCAATGGAAGTCCATGATACTTTCAATTCTGCTGCATTAGAGAAACTAATTGAGGCTTAAGCTCAAAGTTGTTTGCTCCAATTGCAGGAATTGAGATGCTCCTTCCACAGAAGTCAGAAGAGGGTGCAATAAAGTCACCAAGCATCTTCCTTGCATCTCCACCATTGTTGTTGGGTTCGGCCATGTTTGTTTTGTCTGCTTCCTTTTCGAAAATTTCTGTCAGGTCCTCTTCAGAGTTTTGTGCTTTAGCTGCTCTTAGCTTCCTCTTCAGAGTCCTTTCAGGTTCAGGATCAGCTTCAACAAGAATGCCTTTATCTTTCTTCTTGCTCATATGATAGAGAAGAGAACAAGTATAGAATTCTCTATGTCACAGTATAGAGATTCCTTGAGGTGTCAGAGGAAAAGAAGAATAGAAGGATGAGGTAGAGAGGAGAATTTGAACTTATAGAGAGGGAGTGAGTCCGAATTGCTAATGGAGGAGGAGTGTTAGTCTTAAATAGAAAAAGGTGAGGAGGGGGAAAAATATTCGAAAACAAATTTTTAAATAAAACTGAAAATTTTAAAATAATTAAAAAGAATTTTGAAAAAATGGTTGATGGTTTTTCGAAAATTAAAAGTGAGAAAGTGGTTAGGTGATTTTGAAAAAGATTTTGAAATTGGCAATAGAAAAGATATGATTGAAAATTATTTTGAAAAAGATGTGATTGAGAAGATATGATTGAAAAACAATTTAAAAAGATTTGATTTTTAAAATTAATGACTTGGCTAACAAGAAATTTAAAAGATATGATTCTAAAATTCAAATATTGAACCTTTCTTAACAAAGAAGTAACAAACTTGAAATTTTTTAATCAAATCATTAATTGGTAGCAAGAATTTTCGAAAATAGTGAGAAAAAATGGAAAAGATTTGATTTTGAAAAAGATATGATAAAAAAAATATGATTTGAAAAAGATTTGATTTTGAAAAATTATGAAAATTTGAAAAAGATTTGAATTGAAAACAAAATCTCCCCTCCTGTGCCATCCTGGCGTTAAACGCCCAGAATGGTATCCATTTTGGCGTTTAACACCGAAAATACTACCCTTTTGGGCGTTTAAACACCAGCCAGGCTGGCGTTTAAACGCCAGTTTTCCTTCCTCACTGGGTGTTTTGAACGTCCAGCTTTTCTCTGTAAGTCCTCTACTGTATGTTCTGAATCTTCAATTCTCTGTATTATTGACTTGAAAAGACATAATTTTGAAAATTTTTTTGAATTTTTAATGATGAAAAACAACAAAATGAAACTAATCATGGAAAACTAAGATCAGATAAACAATGCATGCAAGACACCAAACTTAGAAATTTTCATATTAGAGACACTAACAAATTGAGAATTCACATGAGAAACAACAAAAGACACAAAACAGGAGAATTTAAAGATCAGACCCAATAAAATCATCAAGAACGACTTGAAGATCATTGAAGAACATAATGCATATATTCGAAAAATGCAAGAAAATTAAAAACATGCAGGACACCAAACTTAAAAATAGACACTAGACTCAAACAAGAAACACACATTATTTTTTATTTTTATGAGTTTATTTATTTTATTTTTTTTGTAATTTTTTGAAAATTAATTGGAGAAAGAGAAAATAAGGAATTCAAAATTCTTAATGAGAATTCCAGGAATCATGCAATGTTAGTCTAAAACTTCGGTCCAGGAATTAGACATGGCTTACTAGCCAGCCAAGCTTTCAGTGAAAGCTCCGGTCCAAAACACTAGACATGGCCAATGGCCAGCCAAGCTTTAGCAGATCATTACATTCAACAGCAAGATCGAAAGAAATCAACAAGCTTTTGTGATGATAAGTTGAAACCTCAGTCCAAAAGATTAGACATGGCTTCACAGCCAGCTAGACTTCAACAAATCATCATAAAACTCTAGAATTCATTCTTAAAAATTCTGAAGGCATAGAATAATTTAATTTTTTTTTAATTTTTTTTTCGAAAATAAAAATAAAAATAAAAAGCTTAAAATTAAAATAAAATTACCTAATCTGAGCAACAAGATGAACCGTCAGTTGTCCAAACTCGAACAATCTCCGGCCACGGCGCCAAAAAAATGGTGCACGAAATTGTGAGCTCAACGGCGCCAAAAACTTGGTGCGCACGATTGTAATCTCAACCCCTTTTCACAACTCTGCACAACTAACCAGCAAGTGCACTGGGTCATCCAAGTAATAAACCTTATGTGAGTAAGGGTCGATCCCACGGAGATTATCGGCTTGAAGCAAGCTATAGTCATCTTGTATATCTCAGTCAGGCAGATTCAAATGGTTATGAGGTTTTAATAATTAAAATATAAATAAAATATAAAATAAGATAGAAATACTTATGTAATTCATTGGTGAGAATTTTAGATAAGCGTTTGGGGATGCTTTACTCCTTATGAATCTCTGCTTTCCTACTGCCTTCATTCAATCATTCATACTCCTTTCCATGGCAAGCTGTACGTTGGGGGATCACCGTTGTCAATGGCTACCATTCGTCCTCTCAGTGAAAATGGTCCAAATGCGCTGTCACCGCACGGCTAATCATCTGTCGGTTCTCACTCATATTGGAATAGGATCCATTGATCCTTTTGCGTATGTCACTATGCCTAACACTCGCAAGTTTGAAGCTCGTCACAGTCATCCCATCCCAGATCCTACTCGGAATACCACAGACAAGGTTTAGACTTTCCGGATCTAAAATTAGTTTTTATACTAAACTAGTAGCTAGGGTTAACAGAAATGAGTAAATGATGCAGAAATCCACTTCCGGGCCTACTTGGTGTGTGCTTGGGCTGAGCATTTAAGCTTTCACATGTAGAGGCTTTTCTTGGAGTTAAACGCCAGCTTTGGTGCTAGTTTGGGCATTTAACTCCAGCTTTTATGCCAGTTCTGGCGTTTAATGCCAGAATAGGGTAGAAAGTTGGCATTTAAACGCCAATTTGCATTATCAAAACTCGGGCAAAGTATGGACTATTATATATTGCGGGAAAGCCCAGGATGTCTACTTTCTAACGCAATTGAGAGCGTGCCAATTGGGTCTCTGTAGCTCCAGAAAATCTATTTTGAGTGCAGGGAGTTCAGAATCCAACAGCATCTGCAATCCTTTTTCAGCCTCTGAATCAGATTTTTGCTCAGGTCCCTCAATTTCAGCCAGAAAATACCTGAAATCACAGAAAAACACACAAACTCATAGTAAAATCCAGAAATGTGATTTTTATTTAAAAACTAATAAAAATATAATAAAAAGTAACTAAAACATACTAAAAACTACCTAAAAACAATGCCAAAAAGCGTATAAATTATCCGCTCATCAGCAAGATTTAAGAGCCACTCTCCCTTCCTTTTTTTGTATCATTATTTTTTTATTTCATATGCTAGTAACTTTTCTCTCAACTCATTACAGGTTATTTCACTTTCCACTCTCTTGTCAAGCTTCTCAAGATTTTCCTCACTAGAATCTGTTCAGAATGAGTAATCCCCATAGCTTCCAAGCTATTACTGATGATAAAGAATGTCATCAATTGATTCTCCTTTCTTCATAGAGAACATCTCATACTCTTTGCTCAGCATGTCAATGTTGGTTTCTTTTACTTGTGTGGTGCCCTCATTTGTGGCTTGAAACTTTATCCAGATTTTCTTTGCTGTTTTGCATCTTGAATCCTTCCGATATTCCTTGAAGCTGATTACACAGTTCATCATGTTGACAGTATTGCCATTGAGTTTTTCTTTCATTTTGTCATCTTCATTCCATTCTGCTTCGACATTGGGAGAGACAACACCACCAGCGCCATCCTCTACAAAAATCCAACTTTTGCAAACTTTATATCGATTCGAAGAGTTTTCAATAAGCTTTAATTTCAAACAAATTTCAACTAATTTTGAAACTGAGGCATATGTTATGATCAGACAAAGTTCACCAAAAACCAGTTTTTTACCAAAAGTTCACAAATTATCAACCTCCCAATTTTCACAACTCCAACCAACCAAAGCCATTCCAAACTCCCATCTAACACAATATACCCTGTTAGGGTCACTTTTCACGAATTATACCAATTTTTCCATCACACTTCATCATTATCAATCTCAATAATCAAATATATATAACATTCCAAGCACATATCCACCAATCATCATTCTATCATTATCAATTTTCATCATCAACTCAACCATGATTCATATTAATAATCAACAATATTCATTCATCCAAATCCATCATATCTCAACTTCATCATTTAACCACATTAACAACATCATTTCATCATACATCATCAACCCAAACAATCATCAACAACATATAAATTTCTAAACCTATCCTATGGGTTACTAGCCTAAGTGTCCATGAATATTATATACTACATAGAGAAAACCAAAACCATACCTTGGCCGATTCCCTATATGTCTTTAACCCCAAAATGAGCACAGGCAAGCTCTCAACCATAAACCAAGCTTTCAATTCCACTTTAACAAGCACCAACAAGTTCCAATAACTCCCAAACTCACAATTATTCAAGCTATATATACATAAATCATCATAAATCAACCTAGGGCTCAATATAAACATAATCTCACAAGGGTTCAATGCCTTTTACCATGTCCAACAGTTTTCGTAGCAAAAACCCAATGCTAAGCAAGGATTAGAGTGAACCTAAATAACTAAAATCATAAAATCTCACTTAATCATAAGCCTTAAAACTCAAAATTTTAAAGAGAAGAACTGAGAATATTTCATAGTTACCTCACTACTTGCTTGGATAGGTTTTGTAGAGCTCTCCATGAGGAACGCGTAGCCGCAAAAGGTGCGGTGATCGGAGCTCTATAGCTCAAGATATGCGCTTGTGAAGTTCTATGTGAATAGTGTTAATGGAGTCTCTTCTCCCATCTCTTCTCAGCTGGGTATGTAGTGTTTATGAGGGTGTTATGCTGAAACGGGTTCATTTAAAGCACTTATATTTGTTGGGCTTGGGCCCAACTTGGGCCCGGTCCAACCCATTAGCGTTTTTAGCCCGTTCGGCCCAACTTCGGGCCAAACCTTTAAAATTAACGCCCGGTTTTTTACTTCTATTATTTTTCTAAGGTTTTTGACTGTTTTCACTTTTTTTCACGTAGTACCGGGCAGACTTGAACCGGTTCAACCGATTCAACTGCCGGTTCGTGGTTTTTCACGGTTTTTCGCAGAATACAAATTTTCTAACTCAGAAAAACCTAATGAGTCTAAAAATCACATTTAAATCCTCAAATTCTCATTCTAAATTTTCAAACTCTATTTCGGGGCAATTAATTATCTAATTAGGCGGTTAATTAGTCGTGGTTCTTACATTTTTGGTGCAAGGATATGCTTGAATGATTAGGTTCTGAGGAGTGCTTTATCACTTGATAACCTGGGTTAACTAACCCGGGATTATCAACTGAATGTCCACTATTAAGAGCGACCTTGTCACAAAACATTTAGTAACCCAAAGAGGTGTTGGGCACCAAGGTCTCAGGAATGAATAAACCTTGTGCCTGTGGTGTGTATGTGCTGAGGAAAGGCTTGAGTGAGTAAGTTTTCAGCAGTGTTTCAACACCTAGCACCTTGAACCAACTGATTCGGGAGTGTTGGCTGAAAGCTTATCATAAAAAGTTGCGTCAACATAGAGCACTTAGCTAAAGAAAGCAATAAGCTCTAAAAAAAAAGAGAGAACAGAAACAAAGCTAAGTTAAGGATCAAGAATAAGAGTCTCATAGAAGGCAATAGAGTGCGTATTTAAAAGCATATTATAGCCTAGAAACTAGCAAGAATATGAACCTAAGTTGTCATGCATGAAACTCCATGAACCAAGGTTTTAAATTCTCTCAATAAGGACTTATATCTCTTTGTATTTTCATTCATTTTTCTTATGTTCTATCACTTGCTTGAGGACAAGCAAGACTTATGTTTGGTGTTGTGATGTCAGGGCATCTTGGCTAGTTTCACAAGCCATTATGAGTATGTTTTAGGTTAGTTTCATGCATTTTCTTAGGCAATAAGCAAATATTTGGTTGAGTACGCATTCATATCTTGATTCAATCAAACATTGTGAATTCTAAATATTTTCATGAGAATAATTCAAGGATTGAACGATGTAATAAACGATGCATTATCTTGTGATTAGAGCAAGGCTTTGATGTGATCTGCTTGATTGATTTCAGGTAAGGAGAAGCAGAGAAGAGCCACGTTAGTAGCCACGTTAGTGCCACTAACGTAGGTACTAACGTGGAAGAAAGGAATAGCTTGGGACGTTAATGGTCAAGTTAACACCATTAACGTGAGTGAAAGGAAAAAAGATCCATGTTAATGCCACTAACGTGGGCATTAACGTGGAAGAAGGGGGCAGCTTGGGATGTTAATGGTGAAGTTAACACCATTAACGTGGTCGAAGGCCAAGGAAGCCCACGTTAGTGGCCACGTTAATGCCACTAACGTGAGCCATTAGCGTGGAAGAAGTGGAGTTTTGGGACATTAAAGGTGAAGTTAACACCATTAACGTGATTGAAGGCCAAGGAAGCCCACGTTAGTGGCCACGTTAATGCCACTAACATGAGCCATTAACTTGGAAGAAGTGAAGTTTTGGACATTAATGGTGAAGTTAACACCATTAACATGATCGAAGGGTAGGAAAGGCCACGTTAGTGCCACTAATAGCTGGGTTAACGTGATTCTAAGGGACTATGGAATGTTAGTGACCACGTTGGTGTCACTAACGTCTTCGAGCAAGGAATTTGCATATCACGTTACTCACACTAACGGCCAGACTAACGTGAATACTGCCCAACTTAAACTCCTCTAGTAAGCTGAGCAAAGCCCAATGAGTTAGTTAATTGCTTCAGCTAAGGCCAAGGGCCCACATCCAAATACTTGCAGATTCAACTAAGGATCAGAGAAGTAGTACATATAGGGGTAGTTTTGAACTAGAAAGAGAATTGGGACCTGGGGGATCCAGGATTGTAAACACCCATAATTTACTTGTCTTTGTACTCAGTTTTACTTTCAATGCACTTTACATTTCCATTTTCCACTCCCAGAGTCATGATCAACTAAAGCCCACTTCATTGGGGTAGGGAGCTCTGTTGTAATTCAATGGATCAATCATAGTTCTTGTTATTCTTCTTCTTTTCATTCTCTTTGATTTGCTTGAAAGCTTTCGATCTTCATCCAATTGAGCAATTGTCTCAGAAGAGAAATTATTTATACTTGGATTTCCTTAGAGCCTTGGAAGAGGAATGAGGAAATCATGCTAGAAATGCTTTCTCTTGTTGGACTAGATTGGGGGTTGGATGGATATAGTGACATAAAATCCTCCCGATACTTTGATCTAGAAAGACATGTGGTATAATCAGTGATCGCACTTTATCTCATCCCATGAGCAATTAGATCAAGGAATTGGGCAACTGTCAAGCTTAGAGAGATTGAATTGCCAAGAAATTGGGATTCAATCATCTAAGATTGCCAAGAGATCAATGAGTTGCATGGATTGAGGAAAAGATGAGAATGAACTTGATCCGGAGAGTGCAACATCTCCTGAGCCCAATGAGCTTCCCCATTCTTATCTACCCATTCTCTATATTCTGTAATTTACTTTGATGTTCGTCACCCCCATTCCATTTAATTTCCTGCAATTTACTGTTTTGCAATTTAATTTTTGTTATTTACTTTCTGCCATTTACATTCAGTTATTTACTTTCCTGTCATTTACATTTCTTGCTATTTACATTTTTCGCCATTTACATTTTTGCGAATCTCAACTAAATTCTATTTAGTTCAATTAGACCATTCCTCTGATTAAAGTTGCTCAACCAATCAATTCCTGTGGGATTCGACCTCACTCTACTGTGAGTTTTTACTTGACGAGAAATTCGGTATACTTGCCGAAGGGAATTTTTTGAGAGACAGATTTCCCGTTATCAACGCCTAGGACGTAAATCAAAGGCGGTGAGGCGCTATGACCTCTAAAACAAAAATACATAAACATATATATATATATATATATATATATATATATATATATATATATATATATATATATATATGAAGAATAGTTTAACTAGGAGCCTTGGAAGAAACGATGAACACAACAAGACAGAACACATGTCACACTCGAAAAGCGATTAGATAGAAGGTTTATACAGAAAACCAAAGAGACAAGTATATAAACAGAGTTTCAAAAGATAGATACATAATTCAAGCTCTAAAACTCGACCTGTGAAGCAAAGGCCAGCTAGAATATATATACATACAACCCAAAAATAAACCAAAAGACAAATACAAATCTTAGTTCTCCAAAGTCAACCTCTTAGAGGGACAGAAAGCATAATATAGGGTGGAAAATCTATTACATATATATACATAAATGAAATATAAACACTAAGTCCCACAAGAATTCTTCGCTTCCAAAGAGTCTCCAGAATGCTCAATGAGGTGCCTCTCGACCTGCATCTGAAAAATAGCAGAATATATATGGAATGAGAACTGGGGGTTCTCAGCATGGTAAAGGTGCTCACATAGTTAATATATAAGGTCCCAAAAAATCCAGAGGCATTCCTAGAACTCCGACATTTAGAATCAAACTTAAAATTAATACTAAACCAGGAAGTTTGGTAATCTACCTGACGGAGGAAAAATATCGGTAAAGATTTTCACAAAAATATCGCGTTGTAAGTATAGTTCTAAACCAACAATTAAACCTCAGTCAATGTTTAAATTATTTGTCACAAATACAAACCCAATAAAATTAACCGAAGTATTCAACCTTGGGTCGTCTCTCAAGGAATTGCAGGGAAGTGTAGTTTATTATTTGTTATAAGATTATATCTTTTTGGGTTTTGAGTTTAATAAGCAAGGAATGTAAATAACAAGAAAATAAATCAACAACTAAGAAAAGTCCTAGCAAGGGTTGAGAATCGAAATTCCTATCCTTATTATCATTGTCAATTATGATGGTAATTGCAAATTGCTCTCACTTAGTTAACCTCTAACAATTGAAGGAAAGTCAAGTGAGTAAATCAACTTGAGTTCACAAGTCCTAATCAAAGACTAGAGTTAGTGAAGCTCAAGCCAACTAGCAACTTTCAATCACCAACCAACAAGAGACTTTGACAATTCAAGAGTCTCCAAATTACTCAATCCAAGCTAAGAATATAAAAATCTAATTTAAAATCCAACCAAGCATTTTATCAAACACTTGGAAGGCACAAAATAAAAGCATAGAAAATTGATAAGACATAGGAAATTCTAAGACTAACCAAAGCAAAGAAATAACCATAACAAAGCCATTGAACAATAAGAAACATGAAACATGAATTGCATTAATGAAATTTGAGAGTAACTAAAGAATGGAAGATTGACGGTTTAGAATTTAGGATAAATTCCCGTTGCAAGTATAGTTTCTAAACCAAGCAATCATCCTTTCTTACAAATGTTTTGGTTGTCACAAGTAACAAACCCAATAAAATTTATAAACCAAAGTATTTAAACCTCGGGTCGTCTTCTCAAGGAATTGCAGGGAGGTGTTCTTATTATTGGTTATGAGTCTTGTAAATTGGGGGTTTTTAAGATAAGGAACAGGTAATTTAAATGTCAAGGAAAATAAATTAATAATAATAAACTAAACTCTTGGCAAGGTATGAAAATTCGAAAGTCCTATCCTAGTTATCCTTATAAGAATTGAGTTTAATCCCACTTAGTTAACCTTTACAAAAGCAAGGGAAAGTCAAGTGGACTAATTAGTTAGATCCCCAAGTCCTAGCCAACTCCTAAGGAAAGACTAGAGTTAGTGGGATTCAATTCAATTAGAGAAATTAATTAACAATCACGATAAGTTTGATAACTCAAGAGCCTCCAGTTAATCAATTAAAGCCAAGAATATGAAAAGCTAAAGATAAATCTGAAATACCTCAATTGCATTAATAAAAGGAAATTAATACAAACATAAAGAGTTCATAAGCTAAATTGATAAAATAAATAAAAAGGACATTGAACCTGGAACTCGGAAGAAATTGTAAGTTGAAATAATAAAGTTGAAATAATAAGAAATCCTAATTCCTTTAAGAGGAATCCTAATCCTAAATCCTAAGAGAGAGGAGAACATCTCTCTCTAAAAACTACATCTAAACTATGAAAAGTGAATAATTGGAAGATCTCCCTCATGAATAGAAGCATTCCCCCACTTTATAGCCTCTAATCTGAGTTTTCTGGGCCAAAAACTGGGTCAAAAACAGCCCAAAAATTGCCCCCAGCATATTCTGGTACATACAGGTCGCGGGAAAGTGACGCGGAAGCGTCGTCCACGGGTTTGCGTGGATTGCATTTCTGCCAGGTCATGCGTCCGTGTGATCCACGCATTTGCGTCACCTGGATTTGGGGAAACTATAGCAAATTATATATCGTTGCGAAGCCCAAGATGTTAGCTTTCCAACACAACTGAAACCATCTCATTTGGATCTCTGTAGCTCAAGTTATGACCGTTTGAGTGCGAAGAGGTCAGGTTGGACAGCTTAGCAATTTCTTCAACTTCTTGTATTCCTTCCACTTTTGCATGCTTTCTTTCCATCCTCTGAGCCATTCCTGCTCTGTAATCTCTAAAATCACTTAACACACATATCACGGCATCGAATGATAATAAGAGAGGATTAAAGTTAGTAATTTAAAGGCTGAAGAAGCATGTTTTCAATCATAGCACAAAATCAGGAAGGAAAAAATAAAACATGCGATTTCTATGAATAAGTGGGTAAAGGCTTGATAAAAACCACTCAATTGAGCATAAGATAAACCATAAATAGTGGTTTATCAGTAACACATGAACTCATACACTAAATTAGCAAAATAAAGGAATCAATAAGTAGAATTGAAGAACAAAGGTGCTAGAACAATAAATTGCAAGGAATTGTAAATAAAAACAAAATTTAAATCTAAATCTAAGAAGAAATTGGAGTAGAAACCCTAAAACCTAGAGAGAGGAGAAAGCCTCTCTCTCTAGAAAACTACATCTAAAACTAAAATTGTGTGAATGAAAAGTGAAAGAATCATTTCCCACCTTCCAGCTCCACTCTGCAGCCTCTAATCTTCACTTTCGGGCTTGAAACTGGGCCAAAAGTAGCCCAGAAATCGCCCCCAGCGTCTTCTGTTTAATGCAGCACATGACGCTCTGTCACACGTACGCGTCATCCATGCGTACGCATCGTTGGTCTTTTTCACCGACCACGCGTAGGCATCAGCCACGCGTGCGTGGCGTGCATCTACTGCACTAGTCACGCGTAAACCATAAAATAGTGGTTTATCACTACCCAAAGGATTCCTATTTCTAAACTAACTCTTCATCTTCTTTCTCCTTCAAAATCTGAATCACTAGTGGTACAACCCTCATCACGCCTCTACCAAATGAGGGGTCTCTCAGATACAAAATACACACAAACTAAACAAAGAAAACACATGTATGGTACATGTATAGAAAGTAAAGCAAGTAGCAAATAAGCATAGTTAAATAGTTTGGCAATCCAAAACATTGCACACTCAAGCAGAACACACAAATGCATATGATGTATGCCTGTCCTATGGCTGATGATATCATCTGTCGATTATATAGCCAAATTCGACATATCCTGGTAGATAACCTTGGATAGAAACACCACATCACAGAGTAAGTGGGACTGAGCCAAAGCCCCTTGCTACTACCCGCTTAACCCAGAGTAAGTGGAATAGACCACTACTGCTGCTACTACCCAGGCAGGTGTTTACGACTCAACCAAGAGCAAGTGGAATAAACCACTACTGTTGCTACTACCCAGGCATCCCAATCACTGACCCGTAGTAATTGGGATGAACCACAACCCTTGCTACTGCCCAAGTATCTCAATCACTAACCCAGATCAAGCGGGATGAACCACAACCCTTGCTACTACCCAAGTATCTCATTTCCAAATTCATTCTCAATATCATTTCAATTCATTCAAATTCATTCATCATTTATAATATCTCATCAAGTCAATTATTCACATCTCAAATCTCCTTTGATACTAAAACTAGCTCCATCAACACCCTTACCCCTATTACGTAGCCTAAAATCTAGCTATCAGACACTAAATAGAGTTGTCAGAGTTTTGAAAAAACTGGAGTAATGGTTGATAGTTCAAAAATTGTGAATTCTCAACAAAATGGTGGTTTCGGAGGGTTACAAGTTTGTCAAGAAGGTCAAACAGTTAAAACAGAATTTTAGTGTAAAACAGGGTATCGTGCATACGCACACTATACGTACGCATGCACTATACGAGCTTCCCTTCGTGTGCTTACGTATCATGGTGTGTATACACACAACTTGAAAATTCCTCAGGGTGTGTGTATGCACACCCCCCTCGTGCGTACGCACAAGTCTCCACTTCGCTCTGGTCTATGTGTACGCATACCAAAAATCCTGGTTTTCTACAAAATTGTGTTTTTAAACCTAAAATTCAAACCCACATAACTTTTTTGTTAAAAATTGTTTTTCAGTTTGTTCTTCAAACGTTATAAACTTCACGTACTCAATTTTCATTCAAAATAAATTTTATAAAATTTGGGGGTCTGGAAGCCAAGTTTTAGTCCACCGAAGTTGGTCAAAAATCATGTTTCTACCAAAAACACAACTCTAATGTTTTCCAACTTTCCAAATCCAAAACCAACCAAATTCCTAACCAATTCAACAAAAAATATACCTACACAATATCTCATACTTCCATTAACTCTACAACATACCAACATTAACAACCATACAATCCATTCAACAAATTCATCATATATTTTTCACCAAATTCAACATTGATAAATCCCATTTTTAGGGTTTATCTTGTGTTGAGTTTAGAGGGTTTTGTCAACTTTTCTCCCATGTATCCAAGGAAATAGCATGGTTTTGTAAATTCTCCTTTAATTATGCTTAAGAGTGAAACATGCTTTTTAGGTCTTAAAATAGCTAAATTTAATTCACCTTGATTCTATTATATGCCTTGATATGTTTGTTAAGTGATTTCAGATTTAGGAGGCAAAGATTGGATTGAGGGAATGAAGGAAAAGCATGTAAAAATGGAGAATTCATGAAGAAATGAAGGAATTGCAAAGCTGTCAAGCCTGACCTCTTCGTACTTAATCGATCATAACTTGAGCTACAGAGGTCCAAATGATGCGGTTCTAGTTGCTTTAAGAAGCTAACATCTGGGGCATCAAAATGATATAAAATTTGCCATATTTACATCACGTTTAGAGACGTCCATGCGCACTGTATGCATACGTGCCGATGTTGCACGTGACTCACTTAAGTGCAACTCGTGGCCAGCGATTTCTGGTGCATTTTGGGCCCAATCCAACTCATTTCTGATGCTATTTAATCCAAGGATTGAAGAGGGATGAGACACCTAGTCATCATTAGTTTAGTTTAGATTAGTTTTGGAGGGAAAGTTAGTTTTAGAGAGAGAAGCTCTCACTTCTCTCTAGAATTAGGATTAGGTTAGATCTAGATTATGATTTCTTAGATCTAGGTTAATTTCATACTTTGATTCACTTTTTCATTATCAATTCTTGTTCCTCTTCTTCTCCTCTCTCTAGTTTTGTATTTCAATTCTTGTAATTCTCTACTTTTATGTTGATGCACTTTCGTTCCTTCCTTTTCTTTTTAATGCAATGCATGTTTTGATTTCCTTTATTGTTCATTTGATTTGTTGTTGTTTAATTCCTTGCAATTGATTAGAGTAGATTTACTTTCCTTGCAATTTTACTATGCTTTCCTTTTATGCCTTCCAAGTGTTTGATAAAATGCTTGGTTGGATTTTATAGTAGAATTTTATGCTCTTGGCTTGGAAAGGTAACTTAGGAACTCTTGAGTTACTAATGTCCAAGTAATTGATAATTGGGAGCCATTAACTCTAGGTCTCACTAATTGAATTGGTGGAGAGCTAGGACTTATCGACTTGGATTGATATAACTCACTTGACTTTCCTTTACTACTAGTTAGAGGATGACTTAGTGGGATTGATCCTTGCCAATTCTCATATTGTGGTTAGTGATAGGGATAGAGATCTTTGACTACCAACCCTTGCCAAGACCTATGTAGCTATTAGTTTACTTCCTTGCCATATATCTTTCATGTCTCTTATCAAAACCCCAAAGATAACTCATAACCAATAACAAGAGCAGTACCCTACAATTTCTTTGAGAGACGACCCGAGGTTTAAATACTTCGGTTTATAGATTTTAGGGGTTTGTACTTGTGACAACCAAATTTTTGTATGAAAGGATTATTGATTGGTTTAGAAACTATACTTGCAACGAGATCTCATTAGAGAAATTCTATACATCAAAAATTCTCCCATTAAAAATGTTGCACGTGACTCACTTAAGTGCAACTCGTGGCCAGCGATTTCTGGTGCATTTTGGGCCCAATCCAACTCTTTTCTGATGCTATTTAACCCAAGGATTGAAGAAGGATGAGACACCTAGTCATCATTAGTTTAGTTTAGATTAGTTTTGGAGGGAAAGTTAGTTTTAGAGAGAGAAGCTCTCACTTCTCTCTAGAATTAGGATTAGATTAGATCTAAATTAGGATTTCTTAGATCTAGGTTAATTTCATGCTTTGATTCGCTTTTTCTTTATCAATTCTTGTTCCTCTTCTTCTCCTCTCTCTAGTTTTTTTATTTCAATTCTTGTAATTCTCTACTTTTATGTTGATGCACTTTTGTTCCTTCCTTTTCTTTTTAATGCAATGCATGTTTTGATTTCCTTTATTGTTCATTTGATTTGTTGTTGCTTAATTCCTTACAATTGAGTAGAGTATATTTACTTTCCTTGCAATTTTACTATGCTTTCCTTTTATGCCATCCAAGTGTGTGATAAAATGCTTGGTTGGATTTTAGAGTAGAATTTTATCCTCTTGGTTTGGGAAGGTAACTTAGGAACTCTTGAGTTACTAATGTCCAAGTAATTGATGATTGGGAGCCATTAACTCTAGGTCTCACTAATTGAATTGATGGAGAGCTAGGACTTATGGACTTGGATTGAGATAGCTCACTTGACTTTCCTTTACTACTAGTTAGAGGATGACATAGTGGGATTGATCCTTGCCAATTATCAGGTTGTGGTTAGTGATAGGGATAGAGATCCTTGACCACCAACCCTTGCCAAGACCTTTGTAGCTATTAGTTTACTTTCTTGCCATTTATCTTTCATGTCTCTTATCAAAACCCCAAAGATAACTCATAACCAATAACAAGAGCACTACCCTGCAATTCCTTTGAGAGATGACTCGAGGTTTAAATACTTCAGTTTATAGATTTTAGGGGTTTGTACTTGTGACAACCAAATTTTTGTATGAAAGGATTACTGATTGGTTTAGAAATTATACTTGCAACGAGATCTCATTAGAGAAATTCTATACCATCAAAAATTTTCTCATCAAAAATGTTGCACGTGACTCACTTAAGTGCAACTCGTGGCCAGCAATTTCTGGTGCATTTTGGGCCCAATCCAACTCATTTCTGATGCTATTTAACCCAAGGATTGAAGAGGGATGAGACACCTAGTCATCTTTAGTTTAGTTTAGATTAGTTTTGGAGGGAAATTTAGTTTTAGAGAGAGAAGCTCTCACTTCTCTCTAGAATTAGGATTAGGTTAGATCTAAATTAGGATTTCTTAGATCTAGGTTAATTTCATGCTTTGATTCACTTTTTCTTTATCAATTCTTGTTCCTCTTCTTCTCCTCTCTCTAGTTTTGTATGTCGATTCTTGTAATTCTCTACTTTTATGTTGATGCACTTTTGTTCCTTCCTTTTCTTTTTAATGCAATGCATGTTTTGATTTCCTTTATTGTTCATTTGAGTTGTTGTTGTTTAATTCCTTGCAATTGAGTAAAGTAGATTTACTTTCCTTGCAATTTTACTATGCTTTCCTTTTATGCCTTCTAAGTGTTTGATTAAATGCTTGGTTGGATTTTAGAGTAGAATTTTATCCTCTTGGTTTGGGAAGGTAACTTAGGAACTGTTGAGTTACTAATGTCCAAGTAATTGATTATTGGGAGCCATTAACTCTAGGTCTCACTAATTGAATTGGTGGAGAGCTAGGACTTATGGACTTGGATTGATATAGCTCACTTGACTTTCCTTTAATACTAGTTAGAGAATGACTTAGTGGGATTGATCCTTGCCAATTCTCATGTTGTGGTTAGTGATAGGGATAGAGATCCTTGACCACTAACCCTTGCCAAGACCTTTGTAGCTATTAGTTTACTTCCTTGCCATTTATCTTTCATGTCTCTTATCAAAACCCCAAACATAACTCATAACCAATAACAAGAGCACTACCCTGCAATTCCTTTGAGAGACGACTCGAGGTTTAAATACTTCGGTTTATAGATTTTAGGGGTTTGTACTTGTGACAACCAAATTTTTGTATGAAAGGATTTTTGATTGGTTTAGAAACTATACTTGCAACGAGTTCTCATTAGAGAAATTCTATACCATCAAAAATTCTCTCATCAAAATGGCGCCGTTGCCGGGGAGTTGCAATTTTGTTATGTTATTGGTTATTGTATATATGTGAATATTGTGAGTAGTTTGATTTTTGGAATGCTTGTTAGTTTTTGCTAGTTTTAGGACTTTGTTTCATTCTTTCTTATTAGCTTTTGTTTCTTATTTTCTCTTTTCATTATGAATTCTCACTTTGGCTATGAGATTGGTTCTAACTATGTTGTAGGAAATGAGAGCTTCAATGAGGATATACATCAAGAATGGGACAATCAAAGGTGGGAGGTGCCATATGCATATGATCAATCCTCATGGCAACAACCTCCACCAATCAACTATGAACAAGAGCCATTCTATGATGCATATCAATCCAATGGCTATAGTGAATCTCCTTGTGACTTTCAAGAACTACCACCATATGCCTATGAGCCATGTCCTCAACATAGCCCTCAACCATACTCACAAGCCTTTTTTCACCAAACACCTCCATATGACCATGATCCTTACCCACCATACCAACCACCTTTTGAACCATATGAGCCATACATAGAACCACCACCATTCCAATATCAATACTCCCAAGAACCAGCACTTCCACACCCTTACCAAGAAGAACCACTTTCCTATCATGGACCTTTTCTCCAAAACAATGAACTCTCCTATCCACCCCAATCTCTAATGGATGAAACTCTTGGTGTTCTTCTTTAAGGACAAGATGAAATAAAAAGAGATGTGCAACAATTTGTGGCTACCTTGACTGAGGTAGTAAGCCGATTAGCCTCCCAATGCTTGAATATTCAAGGAACTCCTATAGCTACATGTGAAGAATCCAAGGAAGAGCATAGCATGAAGGAGAGATTGGAAACTCTGGTAAAGAATGAGGAGTGCTATATTGTGTTAGAACAATTGGAGAAGCCTATGATTATAGAAGAAAAAGAAGAAGTGGTTATAGACTTAGGAGATACAGAACCTCCATGGGAAGATAAAATCATGGAAAGATCCTCCAAGAAGATTGAATTTGATGTTGAGGAGGAATGTGCACAACCTCCAAAACAATTTTTGAATGAAGACTTAGAGGGAATGAAGCAAGAATTGAGTTCCGTTGGTGATGAAGATCATGCATCCAATTTTCTTGGTGGTGAATCCTTTGCACTTGAAGAACCTTCTCCCAATGAGATAGAAGGCAATGTGGAGGTAGACTTTTCTCATCCTCCCATTTATGATTTAAGTGATGGAGAAGAGTTAGATGAAAATGATGAACAAAGGATTGAAAGTGAAGAAGTTTGTGAAGAGGTGGAGGTGGTCAAGAAAGAACATAAGGGAGTAGAGTTTGCAAGGACATTGAGGACACCTCCCTCCAACCCATCACCATCCATTCTCCCATTTAAGTGGGTAAACCTCTTATATCTAAGCTTCATTATCCCACTTGAATATGGTTTGCTTAAGACGGATGGTCAACTTAGAAATATTTGTGGATTTAAAAGCAAGAGGGAGATGGTTAGTGGTTGGCATTGTAAATCAAGGTTCATTATGGTGACATGTTCAAAGCTTAATAGCAAAGGTTGGTATAGAGCTAAATCGCTTGGGTCTAGGAGCATGTTTGGCCACTTAAATGAGAATTCTAAGGTCACACCACCCGGATGGACTAATAATGATGATCAACTTCAAGATGGGTGAGAAAATAAAGTGTGGGATCCCGGATCGCACAAGGAGAATCAATTTTGGGAGCCCCAAACTTGTGAAGAACTCCATCAAGGCTTGGAGTTATTGTCCTTAAAGAATAGAGTTTATTGGAAGTCCAAGCATTGGTGGATGTTCAAGGATGGATTCAAGCACAAGCCACCTTGAAAGGAGCTCCCCATAAGTCTAACTTAAGGACAATAAACAAAAGTGCTATGTGGGAGACACCCCACCATGGTAAACTCTTTTCATTTTTCTCTTTTGTAAATATTGGTAGAATAGGTTTGATTTCATGTTTTGTTTTGTTAGTTGAGTATATTTGGTAGTATAATATGTTAAATAAGGTTTTAGGGTGTTTTGGTAGCTGTTCGGAGGTTTGGAAGGCTTAGTTTGGTGCAAGAACTTGGAAAAATTTTGAAAAACAGAGCACCACCCCACGCGTGTGCGAACTTGGCGCGTACGCGTGACCCAAGCATTTTTGACCATCCACGCGCACGCGTACATGTGGATGCAAAAATTCTACCCCAGCCAAAAACCTGAGAGTTAGGCCTGCACTGTGCGAACATTGGGCCCAAGGCACAAATCAACCCGCGCGTGCACGCACCTGGCGCGTACACATCCTTGATTCTAATTGCGCAATGCAGGCGTACGCACGCTGTGCGCACGTGCGTCAATTGTGCCACTGATAAACCCATATTTTATGATATATATTGTGCTCAATTCAAGAGATTTATTCAATCCTTCACCCACTTATTCATGTAAATTGCATGGTTTTACTTTTCCTTCCTTATTATGTGATATATGTGAATTAAATGTTTCCTATGTTTTAGAAATTATTTATTTTAATTACCTTTTATTACCATTCGATGCTGTGATTTGTGTTAAGTAGTTTCAGATCTTCTAAGGCAGGAATAACTTAAAGGATGGAAAGGAAACATACAAAAATGGAAGGAAAGCACAAAATGGAGTTTTTGAAGAAACTGGCAACGACGCGAACGTATGGACGACGTGGCTGCATGCCTAGCGCGAAAAGACAGCGACGCGAACACGTGACTGACGCGGACGCGCGCCTTAAGCAAAACACAGATGACACGGACGCATGACCGAAGCGAACGCGTGATAAGGAAAAATCCAGATGACGCGACCGTGTGACCCACGCGGACGCGTGACAGACGTCACACACCAAAAATTACAAAAAATGCCCCCAGCGATTTCTGAAGCCCTTTTTGGCCCAGATCCAAGTCCAGAAGGCACAGATTAGAGGTTATGAAGTGGGGGAATGCATCCATTCAAAGAGAGCTCTCGAATTATCCACTTTTCATAGTTTAGATGTAGTTTTTAGAGAGAGAGGTTCTCTCCTCTCTCTTAGATTTTAGGATTTGGATTTCTTATTATTTAAATTTAGTATTCCAACTCCTTATCAGGTTCAACATTCCTTTACTTTAAATTTCCCTTTTGCTTTCAGATATTTTAATGCTTTCCTTTAATTACTTTTGTTGCCCAATTGGCTTATGAACCATTCATGTTTAGATTTGATTTTCTATTTAATATAATTTGAGGTATTTCAGAATTATGATTGCCTTCCTTTATTTACATTAATGATTTGCAATTTCTTTCTTTTGCCTTTGGCTGATTAATTGGCAACTCTTGAGTTATCAAACTCATCATGACTGATAATTGTTATTTTTGCCAATTGAATTAAACTCCAATAACTCTAGTCCTTTCTTAGGAATTGACTAGGACCTGAGGATCAAACTAATTGGTAAGGATAACTAAGTGGGATTAAATTTTAATTCTCATCACCATTGATAAGGATAACTAGGATAGGACTTCCAAATTCCCATACCTTGCCAAGAGTTTATTTTACAGTTAGTTATTTATTTTACTTGTCATTTAAATTATTTGTTCCTTACCTTCAAAACCCCAATTTACAAAGCTCATAACCAATAATAAGAACATACCTCCCTGCAGTTCCTTGAGAAGACGACCCGAGGTTTAAATACTTCAGTTATCAATTTATTTAGGGGTTTGTTACTTGTGACAACCAAAACATTTGTAAGAAAGGACTTTTGTTGGTTTAGAAGCTATACCTACAACGAGGATTTATTCCGAATTCTAGACCACGCAAAAGTTCCTCTCTTCAAAATGGCGCCGTTGCCGGGGAACTGCAATCGTGTGCCTTATTATTGGTTATTGTAAATAGTTTTCTTTTATTTGTCTAATTGTTTTTGTTTTTCCCTTTTTATTTTTTTAGCCACTATGAATTCTTACCCCTCTCGCTTTGAGTTTAGTTCTAATATTGTTGAAAGGAGTGAAAGCTATAACAGGAATATACATCAAGGTCTAAGCAATCAAAGATGGATAGAGCCAAGAGGATTTGATCAACCCTTTAGGCAACAACACCCTCCAAGATATCATGGACAAAGATCATTATACAATGCAACCGAAGCTAATAGATATGGTGGATAGCCTTGTAACTACCAACAAGCCCCACCCTGTGCCTATAGACCATCCTCTCAACATAACTTTGGACCACTACACTCACAAGCTCTTTTTTACCATTCACCACCATATGATCCTTATTTACCCCAGTTCCAATCCAATTACTCCCAAACACCACCACTTCCCTATGTACCATGTCTAAATCCACCACCTCGAGAATCACAGGCTCGCCTCAAGGAAACAGTAGATCAACTTCATACAACCCTTCATCAGCTGGAGCAAGCAATACATCAATTATTTTCCAGACATTTAGACCCTCAAGGAACTCCAATAGCTTTATGTGGAGAATCTAATGATGAATGTAGCATGAAGGAGACACTAGAAACCCCAGAGGGCAGTAATGAGCATAACTTTGTTCTGGAACAATTGGAGGAAGCTCAAATTATCCAAGAAGAAGAAGTACTGATTGAAGATTTAGGAGATGCTGAACCTCCATGGGAATCCAGAGTTGTGAAAAATTCCGTCAAGGACGTTACAATTAATGCTAAGGAGGGTAGTGCACAATCCTCAAAGCAGGTATTTCAGGAAGAACTAGACGGAATAACCCAAGACGCACGTTTCCTTGATGATGATAGTCTCAAGTCAAGTTTTCCTAGTAATGAACTTGCATCCGCGCCATCACCGCCACGCTTCCCACCACCATCACCCTCACCCCCTTCCTTTCCCCCTCCTGAACACCCTCTCCACTTTACACCCACCCAGAACCCCCTGCCACCAAACAGCCACCAACCGCCACGCCAACCACCCTGTTCCGCCACCGCACCACCGTGCCCCTCCCAGCACCACTGCAACCACACCCCTGCCACCTCCCAGTCTCCTAGCTTCATTCATACGCCCACCAGGTTCCGCCGAACGCCACCTTTCTTTCTTTCAAAATTTTTTGCATATTTTTCAATTTCTATTTAAATTTAGGATAGTTAGAAATGTATGTTGTAATGGATCCTAGGTGGTTAGGTAGCTAGGATGTGGTTAGTGGATTTAGGCCTGATTCATTGTGTTGTTCTTACTACTTGTTTTATAATTTTCGCAATTCTGCTGTTGCTGTGATGTTAGTATTGTTCATATGATGTTCTTACTGTTCATGCTGCTATTGCGACTGCTCTTTCATGTTCATATTATTTATATCTATTTGCAGTTTATTTTAATTTATATGAACTATTCTGCTTGCTGTTTATTTTCCAGGAACATCCAATTTTAGCCAGAATGCTGCCCAATTTTCTGTAAATCGTTTTGATTCTCATTCTTGTATTGGTTTTGGCATTTTCAATTTTGCTTTCCTTAGCTTTTACCAAACCAATTCATGAATGCACGGGCCAGCATTCTTATTCCTTTTGTTTTTCCGGTTAATAACTCACATTATTGTTGATTAGATTTCAATTTTCACTATTGGTATATCTATCTGAATCATCAACAACTTGATTTCCTTGCTTGAATATGAGTTGTCTGTTGCTTCAAATTGTGAAATTCTTGTTACTTAGAAACCAATCATCATGCCACTTACTCTGACTTTCTTTTTACTGACTCACTGATTTTTGCTTTCTAACCTCTTTTTCAATTTTAAACCACTTTTAACCTTCTAACAACCCCCTCTGCTTTTTTACTAACTTTTTATTTTTACTTTTTAACTCAAGGCATGATTATGGTTTTTCCTAATTAACATGAATTCTATTTATATTACATTTTGGATTGAAATTTCTCATCTCAGCTTTTTAACTCCGAAACAATCCTAAATGCACAATTATTCAACTCATTTCATAGTTTACTACTCCTTTGCCACTATGTGCTTATCTTGTTATTTTTCTACTTGTTTTCCTGTTTTTATTATATCCTAGATTTCTGTTTTTCAGGATGTCTAACCCTCAAAGAAAGGGTAAAGGCAAGGCAACAACTGGCAAACAGAAAAGAGGTGAATCCTCTATGTCTCTCTTGGAGCTTATGCATGATGACTCCTGGTGGGAAAAACACTTTACCCCGCAGGAGAAGGCTGACCAGCTCCTCCCTGCCAATGATCCAATTAAGTTTGCAAACTGATACTGTGAGCTAAAGTATCCAGTGTTTGCTACCTCCAGAAATCTGTACCTGGAGAGGACTTTGAAAATTCAAGAAGAACTACAGCAGTACACCTCCCATCAGATCAAATAAAGACTTCCCTCACAGTATCCAATTCTTGGAGAGAAATTTGACTGAGGTCAATGCTTCCTGGGTAAAAGAGTTTTACTGCAATTATTTCAAGACTTTCCTGGAAGCAGTGCACCTCAGAGGAAAACAGATACTGGTCACTGAAGAGGCCATTGAGGATATTCTGCACCTTCAGCCTAAGTCAGATCAGCCTGACGGTTATCAAAAGGCTGAAGAGGATATGAGGTTCCTGAGATTCGACTGGGATGCTGTCAAGGAGAGGATAGCCCTTGACCCTACTGTCCCATGGGTCATGGGTAAGAACACCACCATGCCTAAAGGAATCAAGCGGATATACTTGAATGTTGAGGCTCGGCTCTGGCACCAGATCCTGAGTAACTTTATTATGCCGAGCACTCATGAGACGGAGCTGCCTGCTGCTATGATCACCCTCCCCTTCCCTTATCTGGTCACCCAGCTAGGCCGTCGAGCTGACGTGTCTTGGGAGGATGCTGATGAGAGGCCACCTGCTGCAGACTGCAAGAAGATCATTATTCACAGCAGGAATTTTTTGGCTTTAGGATATAGACCTCTATTCCTTACTGCTTCTGATGAGACAACTACACCTTCAGCTGCCCCCTCTTCTTCCACTGCTGCACCTGCCCCACCCAGGCTGCACAGACAAGACCGGAGCAGGCTACGCCACAGTAGGGGGAGCCACACCAGATACAGGTCGCAGATCCAGAGATTCCTCTACAGCAGACAGATCCTCCTACCTTCATCCAGTCTGCAGATCCTCAGACCACTACCGAGACTCCAGCAGCCCATCCTTCCAGTGATGACACTCCTTCACACCCAGCTTGAGTGAGCATCGAGGACAATGCTTTATTTTAAGTGTGGGGAGGTCGCCATCTCTGGCGTATTTTTTGGTGAACCACTATAGACTCTTTTATTTTATTTTGGTTTTTTTTTGTATTTTTATCTTTATTTTTATTTTTATCTTTCAGTACTTATACATTGTTCTTTTCATGTGTTTTTACTCTACTTTCTGCATTTTACACTTTAGTTTATACCATTAGCCAGTTAGTTTAGTTGTAATTCCAACTTATTAGTTATAGAATATGTGGATTAATTAGTATAGTTTACCCTTTAGCATGTGATAGTTGGTTTAAATTGAAAATAAAAAAGAAGTAAACTAGAAACTTTAACAGAATAAAAATAATCCACACACCTTGTATATAGAATATAACATGTTAGTTAGTTAACAACATTTCATCAAGGAGGAACACTAAAACTTTAAAACCACCCAAAATAAATTTTACATTGAGAATAATGGGAACCCTTAATTTCTACTTGCATGACATGTATAACTGATATATGAATTTTGAGCTAGAGAACACACAGCCTGTGAGTTTTGAGCTTAATTGTATGGTTACATTCAAACCATAATTTTTATTCCTGTGTGTTTCGCCCTTCTTTTTATTCTGATGTTCTTTGCTTTGTTTTAATCTGTATGTCCAATTATAGAGTATAGATACATACTAAGAGATGATTGTGGCCATTACTTGTTTAGCTCACTTATCCCAAATAAGCCTACCTTTTACATTACCCTTGTTAGCCCCCTTGAGCTTTGGAACCCCTCTTGTTATATAAACCACATTACTAGCCTTAAGCAGAAAAACAAAATAAAAATCCTAAGTTGAATCCTTGGTTAGCTTAAGATAGAAATTGTGTATTGTTTAAGTGTGGGAAACTTTATGGGAACATGGATGATAGAAACAAAGGTAGAAAGTCAAAAAGAATAAAAATGATCAAAATAAAAAAAATTTGGGAAGCGTGCTCATGTGAAATCAATTGAATTACATGTGCATTTAAAAAAATTTAATTTAAATAAAAGGGACACAAAAATTCCCCAATTGCAAAATAAAAAGAATCAATGCACATGGGATAAAATTTAAGTTAATGCATGAGCTTGCAATACAAAAGTGAGAAAATCTGGGCAAATAGGATGAGAAGCTTTGAATTACGAAACATGTATGTTAGGTGAGATCTTAGACTAGTCAAGGATTCACTTATTAGCTCACTTAGCCTTATACATATACCCTTACCTTTACCTTGGCCCCATTACAACCTTGAAAAAGACCTCATAATTTTTGGATGTCTGTGTTCTATAATTGTTGATTGGTTAGATGAAGAACAATGTTATAGAAAGTAAGGATAAAAAGAAGAATAGAGTGATTAACCCAATAAACACTGAGTGACTAGAGAGTAAACACAAAATCCAGTGAGGGTTCAATAGCTTATCACCATATATCTCTGCTTAAATTGTTAATTGTCTTGCAAGTTTGAAAAATATTTTTACCCATCTCAATTGTAAAAGTGCTTTAACATTATCCAGGGTTTGGCTATGCATATATAATTCCTTGAGAATGTGAATTAATTTAACTACATGAAAGTTTTATATACAAGTGAATAAAAATCAGAATTGCATGATTTATTTAGGTAGTTGCATTTAGAATAGATCGCATTGCATTAGATTCCACCACTTTAACTTTACCTTACTCTTTATCTTGGACTTAGCATGAGGACATGCTAGTGTTTAAGTGTGGGGAGGTTGATAAACCCATATTTTATGATATATATTGTGCTCAATTCAAGAGATTTATTCAATCCTTCACCCACTTATTCATGTAAATTGCATGGTTTTACTTTTCCTTCCTTATTATGTGATATATGTGAATTACATGTTTCCTATGTTTCAGAAATTGTTTATTTTAATTACCTTTTATTACCATTCGATGCCGTGATTTATGTGTTAAGTAGTTTCAGATCTTCTAAGGCAAGAATGACTTAAAGGATAGAAAGAAAACATACAAAAAGGGAAGGAAAGCAGAAAATGGAGTTTTTGAAGAAACTGGCAGCGACGCGAACGCATGGACGACGCGGCCGCATGCCTAGCGCAAAAAGACAGCGACGCGAACGCGTGACTGACGCGAACGCGCACCTTAAGCAAAACACAGATGACGCAGACGCATGACCGCGCGTGATAAGGAAAACTCCAGATGACGCGACCGCGTGACCCACGCAGACGCGTGACAGACGCCACGCACCAAAAATTACAGAAAATGCCCCTAGCAATTTCTGAAGCCCTTTTTGGCCCAGATCCAAGTCCAGAAGGCACAGATTAGAGGTTATGAAGTTGGGGAATGCATCCATTCAAAGAGAGCTCTCGAATTATCCACTTTTCATAGTTTAGATGTAGTTTTTAGAGAGAGAGGTTCTCTCCTCTCTCTTAGGTTTTAGGATTAGGATTTCTTATTATTTCAATTTAGTATTCGAACTCCTTATCAGGTTCAACATTCCTTTACTTTATATTTCCCTTTTGCTTTCAGATATTTTAATGCTTTCCTTTAATTACTTTTGTTGCCCAATTGGCTTATGAACCATTCATGTTTAGATTTGATTTTCTATTTAATATAATTTGAGGTATTTCAGAATTATGATTGCCTTCCTTTATTTACATTAATAATTTGCAATTTCTTCCTTTTGGCTTTGGTTGATTAATTGGCAACTCTTGAGTTATCAAACTCATCATGACTAATAATTGTTTTTTTTGCCAATTGAATTAAACTCCAATAACTCTAATCCTTTCTTAGAAATTGACTAGGACCTGAGGATCAAACTAATTGGTCTACATGACCTTCCTTTGCTTTAGCAAGGGCTAACTAAGTGGGATTAAATTTCAATTCTCATCACAATTGATAAGGATAACTAGGATAGGACTTTTAAATTCTCATACCTTGCCAAGAGTTTATTTTACAGTTATTTATTTATTTTATTTGTCATTTAAATTATTTGTTCCTTACCTTCAAAACCCCAATTTACAAAGCTCATAACCAATAATAAGAACATATCTCCCTGCAGTTCCTTGAGAAGACGACCCGAGGTTTAAATACTTCGGTTATCAATTTATTTAGGGGTTTGTTACTTGTAACAACCAAAATATTTGTAAGAAAGGACTTTTGTTGGTTTAGAAGCTATACTTACAACGAGGATTTATTCCGAATTCTAGACCACACAAAAGTTCCTCTCTTCAGCCACCTGCATATCTGGTACATTTTCTAGAGAGTTGGGCCAACCCTGGGCTGACACTGTGCCCTACGCCTAACCTAACCCATGCGTGCACGCACCTGGCGCGTATGCGCCCTTCGGCCAATCTGCGCATCGACGCGTGGGCGTGCATGACGCGTCCGCGTCGGTAAAAAAAAAGTTTTTTCTCACCTCTTCCATTTTCTTTTGTTTATTGCATTTGCATGCTTTTGTTCTTTGTATTTCAATTTTGTTTTTATAGCCTGTTTTCATGTTATATTCTAAGTTTCTCATTTTAATAATGGTGTTGAACTTTCCTACTCAATTGTTGAGACTCTCTTGTATTATTTTGGTGCTTCGTGACTTGTAGCATTAATTGTAATGTTTATAATATGCCTTAGCGTATATTGTTTTCTCACTTACATGCGTAACTAACATGTAGTGAGAACCCTACTTTTATCTGGCATTGGCCCCTGCCTATGTTCTATTTGCTTTGATATCTTTGTTGTAGGCTTAATTTTCTTTCTTTTTTTGCTCTTTTTAGGCTAGCCACCAAGAAAGGAGGAAAAGGAAGAGCTTTTAAATGGGGCAACAAACAAGTCATCCGCACAATTTTTTGAAGGAACTCATCAGTTGTAACAACCCGTCCACCTTGCTCTTCTTTGCATGCACCGAGGACGGTGTAATCTTCAAGTGTGGGGAGGTCGTTTGACCGATCTCCACGGGTAACAATTTCCTTTTTCAACACCAATGTTAGATTAGTTATTACATTGCATGATAGGTTGCATGTTAGTTAGAATTTGTATATATTTTTAACACTTCTTTCTGATTACGACTACTTGGTTAAGGTGATGATTTCTTTTCCAAGAAACTGTTTTTAGGGCACCCTACCAATTTGAAAAATTTTTGTTGAACTTGCTTGAAAGAATATATTTTGGAACATGGTTTTTGAGCTAAGAACACACAACCTTGTGAGTTTTGAGCCTAACTACGTGGTTACATCTTATAACCACTTATTTTCCCTTCTTGTGTGCATTATTCTCTTCTTATGATTGTAATCTTTGATTTGTTTGATTCTTTATGTCCATTATTTTGTGTATTCATGCACTTATATAATTGAGGCCATCATTTCATGTAGCTCACTTACCCAAATAGCCTACCTTTTACCTTTCATTGTTAGCCAACTTTGAGCCCACGATTAACCCACTTGTTCTTAATATTAGCACATTACAAGCTTTAAAGCGAAAAATAATAAATGTCCTTATTTAGATCTTTGATTAGCTTAGGCTAGTGAGTGTGAGTATCATTTAAGTGTGGAAAAACTTGGGACATTGGTTGAGTAAAAGGTGTGTGTTGTATTTCTATTGAAAATATTGGGAATTGGGTACATGCTCATGTGTAATTAAATGTAAAACCATATGCATTGATACTTTTGTATATACTTTATTTCAAAAAGAAAAAAATGATGAGAAAACAAAAAGAAAGAAAAAAATATATGTAGATATCAAAAGAAAAAAAAAGAAAAAAATATAAAAAGAAAAGAAAAGTAATAAAAAGGGGACAAAACGCCCCAAAGTGAAGCTCAATAAAATCAATGCATATGTGTTGTGATCAAGGAAAAAAATGCACGAGTATGTGAAAAAGTGAAGAATGGGTAGTTAGATTAGCACTTAAATTTTATAGGTTGTCATAGGTTAGGTGGGAAGTTTAAGTTGATCAAAGATTCAAATCTTTAGTCCACTTGACCATATGTGCAACCCTACCTTGACCCTAGTCCCATTACAACCGATGAAAAGACCTCATGATGAATGTATGCATGCATTGAATAATTGTTGATTGTTAGATGAAAAATAAATCTTGGAAAGCATGATTAGGGGAGAATTGAGAGAATTGACCCTATACACTTGAGTGACTAGAGTGCAAACACTTCCGGTGAGGGTTCGATACTCAATTCCTTGTTCCCGGCTTTCATGAGCTTTCTTCTTGCAAGTCTACTTGAACTTCATTTTTATACTTGAATTGGTAGGATTCATGAGTCGTCATATGACCTTAGCCCTACCCGTTTATACATGCTCTTGGACGATTGATTTATTTTTAACTAAGTAGGTAGAATCATCTTGCATTTAGTTACATTTATATAAATAGATGCTTTTAGGGTATTTGCATTGAATAAATATCCATACCCCTTCTCTTATCCTTCTTGGTTTAGCATGAGGACATGCTATTGTTTAAGTGTGGGGAGGTTGATAAACCCCATTTTAGGGTTTATCTTGTGTTGAATTTAGAGGGTTTTGTCAACTTTTCTCCCATGTATCCAAGGAAATAGCATGGTTTTGTAAATTCTCTTTTAATTGTGCTTAAGAGTGAAAACATGATTTTTAGGTCTTAAAATAGATAAATTTAATTCACCTTGATTCCATTAGATGCCTTGATATGTTTGTTATGTGATTTCAGATTTAGAAGGCAAGGATTGGATTGAGGGAATGAAGGAAAACCATGTAGAAATGGAGAACTCATGAAGAAATGAAGGAATCACAAAGCTGTCAAGCTTGACCTCTTCGCACTTAATCGATCATAACTTGAGGTACAGAGGTCCAAATAATGCAGTTTTAGTTGCGTTGAAAATCTAACATCCGGGGCTTCAAAATAATATAAAATTTGCCATAGTTACATCACGTTTAGGGATGCGCACGCGCACTATACACGTACGCGCCGATGTTGCACGTGACTCACTTAAGTGCAACTCATGGCCAGCGATTTCTGGTGCATTTTGGGTCCAATCCAACTCATTTCTGATGCTATTTAACCCAAGAATTGAAGAGGGATGAGACACATATTCATCATTAGTTTAGATTAGATTAGTTTTCGAGGGAAAGTTAGTTTTAGAGAGAGAAGCTCTCACTTCTCTCTAAAATTAGGATTATGTTAGATCTAGATTAGGATTTCTCAGATCTAGGTTAATTTCATGCTTTAATTCACTTTTCCTTTATCAATTCTTGTTCCTCTTCATCTCCTCTCTCTAGTTTTGTATTTCAATTCTTGTAATTCTCTACTTTTATATTGATGCACTTTCGTTCCTTCCTTTTCTTTTTAATGCAATGCATGTTTTGATTTCCTTTATTGTTCATTTGATTTGTTATTGTTTAATTCTATGCAATTGAGTAGAGTAGATTTACTTTCCTTGCAATTTTACTATGCTTTCCTTTTATGCCTTCCAAGTGTTTGATAAAATGCTTGGTTGGATTTTATAGTAGAATTTTATACTCTTGGCTTGGAAAGGTAACTTAGGAACTCTTGAGTTACTAATGTCCAAGTAATTGATAATTGGGAGCCATTAACTCTAGGTCTCACTAATTGAATTGGTGGAGAGCTAGGACTTATGGGCTTGGATTGATATAACTCACTTGACTTTCCTTTACTACTAGTTAGAGGATGACTTAGTGGGATTGATCCTTGCCAATTCTCATATTGTGGTTAGTGATAGGGATAGAGATCTTTGACCACCAACCCTTGCCAAGACCTATGTAGCTATTAGTTTACTTCCTTGCCATTTATCTTTCATGTCTCTTATCAAAACCCCAAAGATAACTCATAACCAATAACAAGAGCAGTACCCTACAATTTCTTTGAGAGACGACCCGAGGTTTAAATACTTCGGTTTATAGATTTTAGGGGTTTGTACTTGTGACAACTAAATTTTTGTATGAAAGGATTATTGATTGGTTTAGAAACTATACTTGCAACGAGATCTCATTAGAGAAATTCTATACCATCAAAAATTCTCCCATTAAAAATGTTGCACGTGACTCACTTAAGTGCAACTCGTGGCCAGCGATTTCTGCTGCATTTTGGGCCCAATCCAACTTTTTTCTGATGCTATTTAACCCAAGGATTGAAGAAGGATGAGACACCTAGTCATCATTAGTTTAGTTTAGATTAGTTTTGGAGGGAAAGTTAGTTTTAGAGAGAGAAGCTCTCACTTCTCTCTAGAATTAGGATTAGGTTAGATCTAAATTAGGATTTCTTAGATCTAGGTTAATTACATTCTTTGATTCGCTTTTCCTTTATCAATTCTTGTTCCTCTTCTTCTCCTCTCTCTAGTTTTTTTATTTCAATTCTTGTAATTTACGACTTTTATGTTGATGCACTTTTGTTCCTTCCTTTTCTTTTTAATGCAATGCATGTTTTGATTTCCTTTATTGTTCATTTGATTTGTTGTTGCTTAATTCCTTACAATTGAGTAGAGTATATTTACTTTCCTTGCAATTTTACTATGCTTTCCTTTTATGCCATCCAAGTGTGTGATAAAATGCTTGGTTAGATTTTAGAGTAGAATTTTATCCTCTTGGTTTGGGAAGGTAACTTAGGAACTCTTGAGTTACTAATGTCCAAGTAATTGATGATTGGGAGCCATTAACTCTAGGTCTCACTAATTGAATTGATGGAGAACTAGGACTTATGGACTTGGATTGAGATAGCTCACTTGACTTTCCTTTACTACTAGTTAGAGGATGACATAGTGGGATTGATCCTTGCCAATTCTCAGGTTGTGGTTAGTGACAGGATAGAGATCTTTGACCACCAACCATTGCCAAGACCTTTGTAGCTATTAATTTACTTTCTTGCCATTTATCTTTCATGTCTCTTATCAAAACCCCAAAGATAACTCATAACCAATAACAAGAGCACTACCCTGCAATTCCTTTGAGAGATGACTCGAGGTTTAAATACTTCGGTTTATAGATTTTAGGGGTTTGTACTTGTGACAACCAAATTTTTGTATGAAAGGATTATTGATTGGTTTAGAAACTATACTTGCAACGAGATCTCATTAGAGAAATTCTATACCATCAAAAATTTTCTCATAAAAAATGTTGCACGTGACTCACTTAAGCGCAACTCGTGGCCAGCAATTTCTGGTGCATTTTGGGCCCAATCCAACTCATTTCTGATGCTATTTAACCCAAGGATTGAAGAGGGATGAGATACCTAGTCATCATTAGTTTAGTTTAGATTAGTTTTGGAGGGAAATTTAGTTTTAGAGAGAGAAGCTCTCACTTCTCTCTAGAATTAGGATTAGGTTAGATCTAAATTAGGATTTCTTATATCTAGGTTAATTTCATGCTTTGATTCACTTTTTCTTTATCAATTCTTGTTCCTCTTCTTCTCCTCTCTCTAGTTTTGTATGTCAATTCTTGTAATTCTCTACTTTTATGTTGATGCACTTTTGTTCCTTCCTTTTCTTTTTAATGCAATGCATGTTTTGATTTCCTTTATTATTCATTTGATTTGTTGTTGTTTAATTCCTTGCAATTGAGTAGAGTAGATTTACTTTTCTTGCAATTTTACTATGCTTTCCTTTTTTGCCTTCTAAGTGTTTGATTAAATGCTTGGTTGGATTTTAGAGTAGAATTTTATCCTCTTGGTTTGGGAAGGTAACTTAAGAACTGTTGAGTTACTAATGTCCAAGTAATTGATGATTGGGAGCCATTAACTCTAGGTCTCACTAATTGAATTGGTGGAGAGCTAGGACTTATGGACTTGGATTGATATAGCTCACTTGACTTTCCTTTAATACTAGTTAGAGGATGACTTAGTGGGATTGATCCTTGCCAATTCTCATGTTGTGGTTAGTGATAGGGATAGAGATCCTTGACCACCAACCCTTGCCAAGACCTTTGTAGCTATTAGTTTACTTCCTTGCCATTTATCTTTCATGTCTCTTATCAAAACCCCAAACATAACTCATAACCAATAACAAGAGCACTACCCTGCAATTCCTTTGAGAGACGACCCGAGGTTTAAATACTTCGGTTTATAGATTTTAGGGGTTTGTACTTGTGACAACCAAATTTTTGTATGAAAGGATTATTGATTGGTTTAAAAACTATACTTGCAACGAGATCTCATTAGAGAAATTCTATACCATCAAAAATTCTCTCATCAAACATCAAATCATTAACCTTTTTCTTCTATATATATATATATACATACATATACCATAACTTCTCACACAACTCAACCAAGCCTCAACAATACCAAAAATATCCCTCAACCAATTTATTCAACACTTTCCACTCCAAAATATACCATACAAAATAAAATAACACTTATCATTAATCCTCCCTAAATAAATCAACAATCATCATCATTTTATAATAATAAAAATCATACTCCAACACATACACACTCATTAAATATTTATTCCCAATTCACATACCACATACACAACTTAATCAATAGTTCATTCAGCTCATTTCTATCTTAAGGTTTACTAACCTAAGTTTTCACATTACATTATCCATTAAATATGAGAAACCAAAATCATACCTTGGCTGATTCCTCCCTAAGCCAATAACACCTCAAAACCCTATTCTTCACACAAGCTTCCAAAGGTTCCAAGCTCCAATACAGATTGTCCAGCCATAATTGCTCCAAATCAAGCGTTCAACATCCATCAATTGACTTCAATTTCAAATATATACAACCTAATTTCATATAACTCTATACACATACAAATTCTCAATAATCTAATATCATAAAATTGGCAATTTAGAAGGGAATAATGACTCTATACCTTTACCCATAAGCAAATTGATGGAACACACAATTATCCGACACTAATTCAACTTTAAACCATCAAAATCATCAAAATCACTCAATTTCCAAACCAAAAACGTGGAAAAGAGAGAAATAGACAATTGAGCACGAAAACTAAAAATCCTTACCTCTTTTTTGGGTTGCAATCAAAGATCTTAGTGAGACAAATGCGTGGCAACAAACGGCTCGTCAATTAGAGCTCGGGATCAAAAGTTAGGGATGTGGAAGTTTGTCTGCGTTTAGGGTTTCTCTTCCTTTCCTCTCCTCTCTGTCTATCCTTGAAGCACAATGAAGAATGGGGAATGAAGCCGAATGTTTGCTATGTTTAAAGTATTATTTATGTGGACTTAGACCCACTTGGGCCCGGTTCACTCAGTTTAGCCCGTTAGCTCAACTTTGGCCCAAAATATTTAAAATTAGTGTTAAAATTCGTATTTTAAATATTTTTACTTTTTAAATTATAATATTTGATTTATTAATTTTTTAAATAATAACTAATTTATTAGTTAATTATTTATTAATTTTCCAGAATTTACAATAGAGTCATAAGTAGTGAAAAATTATAATTAAAAGAGTACTAAAGAGTATTGAGAATAATAGAAAAAAGAGTATTAGAATTGATTTAAATATCTAAAATAAAATGATAAGATAATATAATTAGCGATGGGTTTGATGTGGAATTCGTCATGCCAAATAATTACTGGAGGATAGCTACTTCCGACGGTAAAGCTGCCAGTAACTTTTGGCGGGAATGCACAACAAATAGGTGCCGAATTTAGTGTCAAAAATACCGGCAAAAGAATCTGATGGTAGACACGTTTAATAGAATGATTCATTTTGGTGATCCACACCACATTACCGTCGGAAATATCCATCGGTAACTGTGCCTTAAATTAGAACCGCGAACCCTCGCTCCCTTCATTTTGAATTCACATACTCTCTAACCTCTCACCTTTCTTTCTCTCTCTCTAGCCACCCACCCTCCCACTCTCTCTCTCCAACCTTCTCATCTCTCCTCTCCGTCAACCTCCTCTACCACTGTTATCGTAGACATCGCTGCTACTGTCGTGAATGGTTCCACCGCTGCTGCAACGCCCCTGCTTCTGCTTTTGCTTCTGCTGCCACTGCACCTCTACCCCTCTTCTCTATTTTCTCTTGTTATGCATTCAAATATTTTTGTTTGAACTTTGTTTATTTCAAATTTTGTTACTTCAAGTTAATTAATTAGCTAGTAGAGTTTAGTTAGTTTAATTTTTTGTTTTGGTGGATTTAGGTGGTTAGGATAGGTTAGATTAGACTCTGAGATTACTGGAAAATATTGAATTATTGAGCTGTTTGCTGATTCCTACTACTAAAATTGTTTGAAAAATGCTTGACTGTAATAATAATGATTGAGTTATTTGTATGTTACCTTAATAATGATTAAGAAAATTAAAAAGTTGAGAAGGATTGATGGATATTTGGTTTGGATAGATCCCTTGAAGGGTGGAGAATTCCGAATTTTAGAGAAGACTCTGTTGAAATTTTTGTAAGATTTTCAGTAAAATTGAAAAAATTTAAATTATGTTTTCAAAAGTCTTAGAAATTATATTTAGGGTTAATAGATATTTGTGTTAATTGACATGAATATGTTCCTCCTTAAAATTCTTATTTTAAGTGTTTTCAGTTATTTATTAAATTATTTTTTTATCCATCCCTTTTTTCATATTTGTTATAATTAATTGTTGGATTGTTATATTTTTGTGTAATTGTTAATTTGAATAATTATTTTTATCTTAATTTCTATTTTTGATCATGTTAAGTTAGTATTATGATAAATATTTATGGCATTTACAAGAGAACTAAGATAAACTAGTATACGTGTGCTAGCTTTTCACACATACAATTATATTATATATGTATACATTCATTTTGGTTCTAATGAAAAAAAATTTTGCCTTTGCAATTAGTGTTTTAATGTTCTATAGGCACTTGTTAGTTTGCTAAACTAATCAAAACACTTATTCATTCTAATTTAATTATTTTGAAACTAGAATACTATGTAATTGCTTTTTTGGTTAATTTATTAAACTAAAACACTTTTAGAATTTTTTTTATTTCTTGATTGTCTTTTTATGTTACTATTTATTGGTGTTTGTTATGTTATTAATATGTTATTAATGTATTCACTGTACACACGATGATAGGTAGCAGAGGTAGGTCAAGTGGGTGACGTGGTCGTCGTAGAAGGCGGGCTGCCACCAAATCCCACAGGGCTGCCCAGTCATCGCCCTCTAGCCCGACTATCCCGTTGACCTCTGTGATGTCATAGGCGAGTCCAGCAGACCAACAATTCATCATGGCCTCAAACCTGAATTGGGTGCCTCCTTCTGCTATGCCCCCTTGTAGATGTAACAACGATGTCGACAGTGCCCGCGATAAGTGATTTCTCGAGTGCCCCCAGCAAGATGTCCCTCCACCACCGCCCGTTATTCGGCTGAGGATTTGGCCCGATGGCATATAGTTATGAGTTCAATTTTTAAATTTTAAGTTTGTTTAACTTAAATTTTCGCGTTTCTATGTGTTTGTTAATGTGAGCTTTTTTCTCTGACAGGTTTGCACCAAACCCCAGTGCTTGCACACAGGAGATCACCGAGGTTATTAAGTCCATGTACAACCACCCATGGCCGACCTACATGCAGATTTCAGCTGAGACCAGAGAGCGATGGTCTTAGAAGTGGGCAGTAAGAACCTAATTTGGTTTGAATTTATTAACTGTATTTTAACTGTATTTTATTCTGACTAACCAATCTTGGTGAATCACTTTGTGTAGTTGAAATTCATATGGGATGCAGAACCCAATCTCATGATCAGGATGATCTACGACCATCGGGCAGCCAAACGACTTCAGCAGATGATGAGCGGCATTTATCAGGGGAAAGATCACCTAACATCGTGGATCCGTCCAAATATCAAGAAGGAACTGGAGGCCTATTTTAGAGATAACGAGAGGTTCAAATGTCGCCGTCTAATGAGCATTGCTAACGGGGCTTCACCTAGGTCGTAGAGGTATATAGGTGGGTCGGCGACCTTCATGAAGACGAAGAGCAGACTGGTAATAATTTTGGCATTGTTTAATATTTTAGTAGTTACTTGAATTACTTTTCTAATTTGTTCATTTATTTTATAATCATGTAATTGATTTATAAGAATTCTTGTTTTGAAAATGATCTTTGGTGTTAGCATTGCTCTGTTGATATATACTTATATAGTCCTGTATGAACTAAACTGAGCTGAGCTGATATAGAACTGCTTTGTTGGTTTAATTGGTTGATTTGTGTAGTTGATGATGAGAGAATCTTTGAACCATATACAAAATGGGTTCATAGTTGAACTGGTTCTGATATAGCTTGACTGGTTTAAAATGTGTAAAAATATTGGTTTATTTTAATTTAGAATGGTTAAAACTAGGCTATAAGCATGTAGGATGGTTGTTGTCTTTGGAATTGTAATATGAAAGTGTTTGACCCAAAATATTTAGCATTTGTATTATAGCTTCCCAACTTCCTAACTTGAATTCATTTACCAAATTTTGCTGTCATTAACTGAATTTTGTGATAATGATGGGGTGATGATGATGAAGACTAGAATAATAGTCAAGAAAAGAAAACACTACTCCATATCTAGGACTAAAGATAAAGGGTATTTGTCACTTCAAACATTTTATTGTTCTTTTTCTTACTTTGTCTACTTTTTTTTATTTTAATTTCTGGTAGCTTAATCTCCCTCTAAATTGTTTAATTTTAGATATCATTAATTTATTAGGTGCTATATGGTGTTGTTAATGTGAGATTATGGGCAATATTATGTGTATCTATCTATAAGTATGTTAAGGGTTTGAAATCTTTATTGAGTTTGATGATGATACTTATTATAACCATATATAGCCAGTAGCTTGGGAATTATATGATGATGATCTTAGTTGTTGAATTTTGTATTATCATCATAATAAACAATGATGATGATAAACATATCTAGGACTAAGGATGATGATTTTGGATTGTCATATATGTCTATCATTGTTTAACTTGTTTGTTTGTTTTATTGGTTGATATATTAATTTGTAGTCTATGTCGTTGGATCATGATGGGTGATGCCAGGGCATCTTGGCTAGTTTTACAAGCCATTTTAGTTAGTGATAAACTACTATTTTATGGTTTATCTTGTGCTTAATTGAATGGTTTCATCAAGTCTTCACCCACTTATTCATACTAATTGCATGATTTTATAACTCCTTCCTAATATTGTTTTATGATTGAAAACTTGCTTCCTAAAGATCTTTAATTAGTATATTTTAATTTTCATTTATACCATTCGATGACGTGATTCGTATGTTAAGTGTTTCAGGCTTCATAGGACAGGAATGACTTAGAGAATGAAGAGGAAGCTTGCAAAAATGGAAGGAACACAAGAAACTAAGGAGATGACCAGTGAACACTGACGCGCGCGCATGGCTCACATGAGCGCGTGGAATGGAGAAAATCGCAGCGACGCGAGCGCGTGCCTGATGCAAACGCGTGGATTGGAGTCTGCACGAATGACGCGAACGCATGGACGACGCTTACGCGTGACAAGGAAAATCGCTGAATGATGCGAACGCGTGGACGACGCGTACGCGTGACCTGCGCGATCTGCAGAATTAACAGAAAATGCTAGGGGCAATTTTGGGCCGCGTTTTAACCCAGTTTTTGGCCCAGAAACACAGAATAAGGCCAGGGAACATGCAGAGACTCAACACACATCTTAGACAGAGATAATAGGATTACTTTTAGTTTAGATCTGAATCTAGAGAGAGAATTACTCTTCCTCTAGTTTCTCTTTACATTCCTAGTTATTGCTTTTGCTTTTGGAAACTGAATAATCATTACCTCCGTTGAAAATATTATTCTAGTTTGTTTACTTTGTCCCTTACTCTTCCATATCCTTATTTATTTTATTTAGAATTTTAATTGGATTATTTTCATGAATTGTTAGTGAAGAGGATTACTTTTACTTTTAATTAATTTTCAGTCACTATTTTATTTTAATTAATTTATTATGTCTTCTTATATTTTTCTAAGTAATATATTAATTTCAATGGAGTAGATTCCCAAACTTGACATGGGGGTTGATTAAAAGGAGACACTTGAGTTGGAAGGCTTAAGTGTCGGTTAAATTAGAAATTGTTGGCTAGTTCTGTAGTTACTAACGCTTGACCTTCCCAAGGGAGAGGACTAGGATTTGTGAATAAGGATTAGCTCAATCACTTGACTTTTCTTTATTTAGTAAGGGTTAACTAAGTGAAAACAACAACCTTTTTGATACTACAATTAAGAGATCCCATCAAGGATAGAACTTCCAATTAATCATTCCCCTAGTCAAGGCCTTTTTATATTAATAATAATTCTTAGTTTTATTGCTTTCATTTATAATTATTGCTCATTATTCAAACTCAAAATCTTTCAAAAATTCCTGATTAATAAGTTAGCACCCTTTCCTGCAACTCGTTGGGAGACGACCTAGGACTCATACTCCCAGTATTTTTATTTCTAAATTTTGTGACAACTTTTCTAAATTGACAAGGTGGATCTTAGCTGGTTAAGAACTATACTTTCAACGCATTCTCTATATTGATTTCTTAATTAGCCGACTTCTGCCTGCACGTCAGTTTTTGGTGCCGTTGCCGGAGAGTTGCAATTGTGTGCTGAATTATTAATTAGTGTACATATTTTATTTTATTTGCATATTTTATTTTTATTTTTACCATGAGCTATATGTTTCTTTCATTGAATGATGTGTTCACTGCCTAATTCGAGCTTAGCCGCATTTGATCCTGAAATTGAAAGAACTCTTTCACGTATTAGGCGAGCTCGACGCAGGATGGCCTCTGAGGGTGGTGAAGTGATTGTTATCGATTCACCAGTCTCATCTGAGGGCGAATCTGAACCGCCATCTGAGAGCAAAACAAGCTCCTTTACTACTGATTCAGTTGATTCTCGTGCAGATAGAATGGCAGCACCTAGGAGGATTACTCTCCAGGAAGCTGGAGCCCCAGATTTTACAATACAGCCGTATCAAGTGCATCATCCAACTCTGGCTGCGGATTTCGAACTAAAGACTGCACTAATCAACTTGATGTCTAAGTTTCATGGCTTACCTGCTCAAGAGCCTATCAAGCACCTAAGGGATTTTCAGACAGCCTGTTCTACTGTCAAGCGTAATGGTGCAGATGAAACTTCTATTCTGTTAACCACTTTCCTGTTTTATCTTGAGGAAAAGGCGAGGGAGTGGTACTACTCCCAACCTGAAGCGACTGTTACCAACTGGAATATGCTCAAGAGAGAAATTTTGGAAAAATACTTTACAGCTGAAGTCACAGATAGACTGAGGAAAGAGATATCCTGCATTGTTCAAGGAGAATTCGAGACTCTTTATGAGTACTGGGAGCGCTTTAAGAAGCTTCTAGACGCATGCCCCCATCACATGATTGACAGACTGGTGTTGATCAGCTACTTCACACAAGGCATGAAGTCTCAGGATAAAACTACACTGGATGGTGCTATTAATGGTTCTATGAAAAAGTACAAGACCGTAGATGAAGCATGGCAACTGATCAGCGACTTAGCTGAGTCTACTAAGAATCACAGGCACAGGCATGGCCACTCAAAAGCTGTTGCAGAGGTTTCCTCTAGCATTGAAACTACTGCTCTTACACAGAGTATATGTGAAATGACCAACCTACTGAAGCAAATGCAGTTGAACCAACAACAACAAACTCAGCCTCACCCGCTACAATAGAGCCAACAGTTAGTCCCACAAAGAGTATGTGGAATCTGTGCTGATTATAGTCATTATACTGATGAATGTCCGCAGCTCCAACAAGAAGACAACACTGTGGCAGCTACTCATAACTTCTATGACCGCCCGAATCAAGGATACAATCAACAAGGCGGCAATTACAACCAAGGTGGAAACTATAACCAAGGATGGCAAGACAACTCCAACCAAGGTTGGAGGGACAATTCCAACCATGGCTGGAAGGACAACTATAACAGAGGAGGCAGAGATAACAATGGAAACTAGAGGTGGAATAACAAAAACAGACAGTAGAATCAGAACCAGCCTTACAGAGCACCTCACCTAAGACAATCTCAAGGATTCCAACATAACGAACAACAAGTTCTTTAGATCACCTATCCTAATTCCTCATCAAATGACGAGATGCTTCATTCTCTTGCACAAGGACAACAAGACATGCAGACACAGCTGAACTCTACTTTAAATGGTCTGAATGCCACTTTACAAGCTCTCACCTCCAGGATAGATGCATTACCTAATTCCACTAACCAACCTTTAAGCTCCAATGGAATTCCTTCTCAACCCTTACCTAACCCCAATGGTGGCATCAATGCCATCACCTTCAGGTCTGGAACTACACTGCCAAAGAGGAACCATGAGGAGCCAAGCCCAATAGTACACGCCCCAACTGAGGATGTGATAGAAGTAGAAGATGCTGAAATGGAAGATGCTGAAGAAGAAGATAAGGAACAAGACATAATTGAATAAGAAGCAGTTCAACCAAGGAACAGAGAACCAAAGGAAGATGAAGCTGTACAGGATGCCATCCCTATCCCTTTTCCACACTTTGCAAAGAAATCCAGAAAGCAGATGGAACTTGATCCCAAAATGGTAGAAATATTCAAAAAGGTTGACGTAACTGTTCCCCTTTTTTATGTCATTCAGCAGGTACCTAAATACGCAAAGTTTCTAAAGGATTTATGCATTCATAAAGATAAAATTAATGAGTTAGAAACTATTCCTTTAGGTGGTTCTATATCTGCTTTAATGGGAGGTATACCTAAAAAATGTAGTGATCCAGGTCCATGCATGGTTAACTGTACCATTGGAGGTGTAATATTTTCTAATTGCATGTGTGACTTAGGAGCATGTGTTAGTATAATGCCATTGTTTATATATGATACTTTGAGGCTCCCTCCCTTAAAAAGGTCGGCAGCTCGTTTTGTGTTAGCAGATAAAAGCATTATTACAGTAGTTGGAATTGCTGAAGATGTATTAGTGAGCATTAAAAGGCTCACATTTCCTATTGACTTCTATATCCTGGAACTGCCCCCTAATGACTCAGGCAGACCATCATCAATCCTGCTTGGAAGACTATTCCTGAAGACTTCAAAGTTCAAGTTGGATGCATTCTCAGAAACTTACTCCTTTGAGATAGATGGCAAAACAGTGAGTTTCAGTTTAAATGAAGCTATGAAGCACCCTCCAGAAGATCATTCTATCTTCCAGTGCAACATCATTGATGAAACTATAGCTAAAGTTCACCAAGAAGAAATAGAAGAGGAGCACATGGAGCAAGGTCCAAGTGTAGGGACATCCTCTAAACATAATGAAGACCCTTTGCCATTATCACTAGCCCCGAATGGTCCAGAGCCTAGCCAAGAGCCTAAATCATAATTGAAGTCCCTTCCTCCACACCTCAAGTATGCTTACCTTGAGGATAATCAGAAGTTTCCAGTTATCATTGCAAGGGAACTCACTTCTCAACAAGAAGAGCAACTGCTCAGTGTGTTGAGAAAACATAAGAAAGTAACTGGATGGAGCTTGGCGGATATAGTAGGCATCAGCCCTCAAGTTTGTGAACACAGAATATTCTTAGAAGAGGGAGCAAAGCCTGTCCATCAGCCTCAAAGAAGATTAAATCCCACCATCTTAGAAGTTGTCAAGAAGGAAGTAACCAGACTACTTGAAGCAGATATCATTTACCCCGTCTCAGATAGTGAATGGGTCAGTCTAGTACAAGTGGTGCATAAGAAGTCTGGAGTCACAACAATAAAGAATGAGCATGGAGAGCTCCTGACAACTATAGTACAGAATTCATGGAGAGTTTGCATTTACTATAGGCGTCTCAACCAAGCCACTCGCAAGGATCACTACCCCTTGCCATTCATTGATCAAATGCTTGATCGCCTGTCAGGCAAATCCCATTATTGCTTTTTAGATGGTTATACAGGCTACTTTCAAATTCATATAGCTCCTGAAGATCAGGAGAAGACTACTTTTACATGTCCCTTTAGAACGTATGCTTATAAAATAATGCCTTTTGGCTTATGTAATGCACCTGCTACTTTCCAAAGATGCATGATGAGTATCTTTTCAGATCTTATTGAGAACTGTATGGAAGTTTTTATGGATGATTTTAGCGTATATGGTGATTCATTTAGCCTTTGCTTGGATAGTTTATCTAGAGTATTAGACAGGTGTGTAAGTACAAACCTTGTATTAAATTTTGAAAAATGTCACTTTATGGTAAAACAAGGAATTGTACTAGGACATGTTGTGTCTAATACTGGTATTTCTGTAGATCCAGCAAAGGTAGATGTCATTTCTAGTTTACCTTACCCCTCCTCTGTGAGGGAAGTCCGATCGTTCCTTGGCCACGCAGGTTTTTACAGGAGATTCATTAAGGACTTCAGTAAGGTAGCATTGCCTTTATCCAGATTGCTACAGAAGGATATTGAGTTCGAATTCAGTGAAGATTGCATGCAAGTGTTTGATAAGCTAGAGATCGCCCTGACTCAAGCTCCAATTGTGAGAGGACCAGACTGGAGCCAGCCATTTGAAATTATGTGTGAAGCCTCCAACCATGCAGTAGGAGTGGCGCTGGCTCAGCGCAAAGGTAAAGACACTTTTGTAATTGCTTACTGATGAGCGGATAATTTATACGCTTTTTGGCATTATTTTTAGTATGTTTTTAGTATATTTTAGTTAGTTTTTATTATGTTTTTATTAGTTTTTATTCAAAAATAACATTTCTGGACTTCATTATGAGTTTGTGTGTTTTTCTGTGATTTCAGATATTTTCTGGCTGAAATTGAGGGACTTGAGCAAAAATCTGATTCAGAGGCTGAAAAAGGACTGCAGATGCTGTTGGATTCTGACCTATCTGCACTTAAAGTGGATTTTCTGGAGCTACAGAAGCCCAATTGGCGCTCTCTCAATTGCGTTGCAAAGTAGACATCCTGAGCATTCCAGAAATATATAATAATCCATACTTTGCTTGAGATTTGATGGCCCAAACTGGCGTTCCAAGTCAGCATAAAAATTCTGGCGTCAAAACGCCAAAACTGGCATAAAAGCTGGAGTTAAATGCCCAAACTGGCACAAAAGCTGGCGTTTAACTCCAAGAAAAGTCTCTACATGTGAAAGCTTCAATGCTCATCCCAAGCAGACACCAAGTGGGCCCGGAAGTGGATTCTGCATCATTTACTCATTTCTGTAAACCCTAGGCTACTAGTTTTCTATAAATAGGACCTTTTGCTATTGTATTTGGACACCTCATGTCACTTTACACGTTTTATATTGTATTCTCTACGGCGTGAGTCTCTAAACCCCATGGTTGGGGGTGAGGAGCTCTGCTATGTCTCGATGAATTAATGCAATTACTACTGTTTTCCATTCTATCACGCTTGTTTCTATTCTAAGATATTCACTCGCACTTCAACTTGATGAATGTGATGATCCGTGACACTCATCATTATTCTCACCTATGAACGCGTGCCTGACAATCACCTCCGTTCTATTTGTAATAGCTTGAGTGCGTATCTCTTGGGTTTCTAATCTAAGATTAAAACCTTCGTGGTATAGGCTAGAATTATTAGCGGCCATTCCTGAGATCCGGAAAGTCTAAACCTTGTCTGTGGTATTCTGAGTAAGATCTGGGAAGGGATGCTGTGGCGAGCTTCAAACTCACGAGTGCTAGGCATAGTGACAGACGCAAAAGGATCAATGGATCCTATTCCAACATGAGTGAGAATCGACAGATGATTAGCCGTGCGGTGACAGCGCATTTGGACTATTTTCACTGAGAGGACGGATGGTAGCCATTGACAACGGTGATCTACCAATATACAGCTTGCCATGGAAGGAGCCTTGCGTGCATGAAGAAGAAGACAGTAGGAAAGCAGAGATTCAGAAGATAGAGCATCTCCAAAACCTCAACATGTTCTCCATTACTGCAAAACAAGTATTTATTTCATGTTTTTTTACTTTTTACAATTAAATCTGAGAATTATTGATATCCTGACTAAGAGTTACAAGATAACCATAGCTTGCTTCAAGACGACAATCTCCGTGGGATCGACCCTTACTCACGTAAGGTATTACTTGAACGACCCAGTGCACTTGCTGGTTAGTTGTGCGGAATTGCAAAAGTGTGATTGTGATTTCGTGCACCAAGTTGTTGGCGCCGTTGCCGGGGATTGTTCAAGTTTGGACAACTGACGGTTTATCTTGTTGCTTAGATTAGGAATAATTTATTTTTGTTGGTTTAGAGTTACTAAATTTGAGTCTTTTATTTGAGTTTAGTTTCATATTTTAAGTTTGGTGTCAATTGCATGCTTTTATTTTCTTTCAATTTTTCGAATTTGCATGTTCTTAGTTCTTTCTTGATTTTTAAAAATTCTAAGTTTGGTGTCTTCTTTGTGTTTTCCTTTAAATTTTGAAAATTTGTGTTTGATTTTCAAAAAATTTTAAGTTTGGTGTCCTTTGTGATTTTATTTACTTAAAATTTTTAAAAATTTGTTCTTGGTGTTCATCTCGATCTTCAAAGTGTTCTTGATGTTCATCTTGACATTCAAAGTTTTCTTGTTTGTTCTCTTTGTTTTGATCTAAAATTTCTAAGTTTAGTGTCATTTTGTTGTTTTTCTCTTTCCTCATCAAAATTCAAAAATTAAAAAAATATCTTTTCCTTATTTTACATTAAATTAGTCAAAGATTTTCAAAATCATATCTTTTTTTTAGTCAAGTCAAAATTCTAATTTCAAAAATTGATCTTTTCAAATCTTTTTCAAAAATCAAATCTTTTTAATTTCTTCAATCATATCTTTTTTTTAATTGCAATCATATCTTCTCAATCATATTTTTTTAAAATAATTTTTAATCATATATTTCTGATTGCTAATTCCAAAATCTTTTAATCAATTAATTAATTTAGTTGTCAATTTGCTTTTATATCATTTTTTTCTAATTTTTGAAACTTTTATTTTATCTTCCATTTATTTTGTTTTATTTTATTCGGTTACTTTTAATTAAATAAAACAAAAAAATTCAAAAATATAATTTAATTGTAATTCATATCAATTCCCTTTTCTCCATCATGGACATAAGTGGAAATGAACAGTCCAGAAGGATGATGCCAGGGCATTTTGGCCAGTTTCACTGACCTTTTCTTTATGGTTTTAGGGTAGTTTCATGCACTTTCTTAGGAAATAAGCAAGTTTTGGGTAGAATTTTACTTACATCTTGATTCAAGCTAACATTGTGATTTTTATATGAATTCATGAGAATTATGCATGAATTGAATGACAAATTGGATGATGCATGTCTCATAACTTGGACTAGAACTTTGATGCACTTTATTGCTTGATTTCAGGACAAAGGAAGCAAGGAAGAACCACGTTAGCAGCCACGTTAGTCTAACTAACGTGACCTCTAACGTGGAAGGGGAGCTAGCTTGCAATGTTAATGAGAAAAGTAATCGCCAATAACATCCTCGAAGCCATCATAGCCCACGTTAATTGCCACGTTAACTACATTAACGTGGTAGTTAACGTGGAAGAAGAAAATGAAGCCAACGTTAGTGACACTCACCTTTGTCACTAATGTTGGACCAAGCTCATATTAGCCACGTTAAGAGCCACGTTAACTCAGTTAACGTGGACTCTAAAGTGGGGAAACAAAAGAATGACCAACGTTAGTGACACTCACCTTTGTCACTAACATTGAGCTAAGCCACTTTAAGCCACGTTAGTTGCCACGTTAACTCAGTTAACGTGGACTCTAACGTGGAGGGAGCAAAGAATCGCCAACGTTAACTCCCATGTTAACTACATTAAAGTGGAAGCTAACGTGAGTAAAAGGGATGATGAGCCAACATTAGTGACACTCACCTTTGTCACTAACGTTGGAGATGGATAGCAATACCACGTTAGAAGCCACGTTAACCTAGTTAACGTGAACTCAAACGTGGGAAGTAGGGGCATTTTGGAACGTTAGTGACAAAGGTAAGTGTCACTAACGTTCTCGAAGATATGGCAAGCCTACGTTAAAGGTCACGTTAGCCACACTAACGTGAACTCTAACATAGGGAGAAAGGAGGATTCTCAACGTTATTGGAAAAAGTAAGTCCCAATAACGTGTGCGAAGGACCAAGAGGCAACGTTAGTGGTCACGTTGATGCCACTAACGTTGAAGTTAACGTGGAGCACCCTTGGGTTAGGAACGTTAGTGAAAAAGGTGATTGTCACTAACGTTCTCGAACCCACACTTTCACTTAACGTTAACGCCACTAACGTCCTAAGCTAGAATCCCTGCCTACTTCACACTTTCTCTCTGCAAGTAAAGCTAAGCCCACTGAAGAAGATAACTGCTTCAACTCAAGATCCAAATGCCCATATCCAAGACTTGAAGAGCCAACTAGAAGATCAGAAGAATAGTATAAATAGGGAGAGCTTTGAACTAGAAAGGAGCTTTTTGCATTATTAGAATTACTCTCTGTATTTTACTTTCTCTGCAACTTTTAGTTTAATTTTCAGAATGTACTCTCCATCTATGCTTTTCATTCCCAGAGCTATAAACAACTAAACCCCTTTCATTGGGTTAGGGAGCTCTGTTGTAATTTGATGGATCAATAATAGTTTTCATTATCCTTCTTCTCTCTTTTCTCTTGATTTTACTAGAAAGCTTTCAATATTCATCCAATTGAGTAGTTATCTTGGAAAAGAAGCTATTCATACTTGGATTTCTTCTGAACCTTGGAAGAGGAATGAAGAGATCATGCTAGAATTGCTTTCTCATGTTGGACTAAATTGGGGTTTTGGCAGATATGGTGGCATATAATTCTCCCAATACTTTGATTTGGAAATACATGTGGTATAATCAGTGACCACACTTCATCTCTTCTCATGAGCAATTAGACCAAGGAATTGGCTATTGATCTGATTTGAGAGATTGAATTACCAAGGAATTGGAATTCAATCACTTAAGATTGCCAAGGAGATCAATGAATGCATTAATTGAGGAAGAGATGAAAATGAACTTGATCCGGAGAATGCAATATCTCCTAAGCCCAATGAACTCCTCATTTCTGATCTTACCCATTCTCTTTACTTTCTGCTATTTACTTTCATGCTAAACTCCCCTTCCCCATTTAAGATTCTGCAATTTACCTTCCGTCATTTATTTTCTGCAATTTACTTTCCCGCCATTTAATTTCCTGCAATTCTCAACCCAAATTCTGCTTAGCTCAACTAGAACATTCTTCCAATTAAAGTTGCTTGACCAATCAATCCATGTGGGATTCGACCTCACTCTATTGTGAGTTTTTACTTGACGACAATTCGGTATACTTGCCAAGGGAGATTTGTTAAAGGACAAGTTTCCGTGCATCAATTTTATGGCGCCGTTGCCGGGGATTGATTTTGTATCAACAATGATTAAATTGGTGGATAACTAGATTGAGCATTTGTTTTTATTTTGTTTGATTTAAGTTCATTTGAGTAATTTACTTTCTGTTCAGTTATTTTCTTCCCTTTCCCCTACCCATTTTTCTTAGTTGTTTACAATTCAGTCACCAACCCACTAACTGTTTGATATATTGCATCACTCACACTAACATCATTTTTGTAGAAATTACTATCTGCATCTATCTTTCTTACTTTTGCCTTGTTGGTTGTATGACAGGTAGAAGAAGCGGGGCTTCAACTTCCTTTGATTCTGAACCTGAGAGGACCTTCCTTAGATTAAGGAGGGAAGCAAGAGGAAAGAGAGTAGTTGGTGGTGAGGAAGAGGAGGAGTACTTTGAACTAGATATGGATGAGAATATGGAGAACCATCATGAAGAAGAGGCTCACAACCATGGCCGAGAAGGTCCAGCACATCAGGCTGGGCAAGAGAGAAGAGTTCTGGGTTCTTACATCAATCCAAACCCAGGAAACTATGGAAGTAGCATCCAACGGCTAACCATACATGCCAACAACTTTGAACTAAAGCCACAGCTCATCACCCTTGTTCAGAACAATTGTTCGTTCAGAGGAAGTGTCCAAGAAGACCCCAATCAACATCTAACCACCTTCCTGACGATATGCGATACTGTGAAGTCTAATGGTGTTCATCCTGACACTTATAGACTACTTCTGTTCCCTTTCTCACTCAAGGACAAAGCATCTAAATGGCTGGAATCCTTTCCAAAGGAGAGTTTAGCAACCTGGGAAGATGTGGTAAACAAATTCTTAGCAAGATTCTATCCTCCTCAATGGATCAACAGGTTGAGAGCTGAGGTACAAACCTTTAGGTAGCAAGATGGTGAGACTCTATATGAAGCATGGGAGAGGTTTAAGGACCTAACAAGAAGATGCCCGCCAGATATGTTCAATGAATGGGTACAGTTGCACATTTTCTATGAAGATCTTTCATATGAATCAAAGAAGGCAGTAGACCACTCATCCGGGGGATCTCTGAACAAGAAGAAGACCATTGAAGAAGCCATAGATGTCATTGAGACTGTAGCTGAGAATGACTATTTCTATGCTTCTGAAAGAGGCAACACTAGAGGAGTGATGGAGTTGAACAACGTGGATGTACTGCTAGCTCAAAACAAGATGATTACCAAGCAATTAGCTGACCTCACCAAGAAGATGGAGAGGAATCAAGTGGCAGCAATCACCACTTCAGCAGCAACTCAAGAAGGAGTGAATGAAGAGGCAGAGGGTGAATCATGGTTGGAGGAACCACCCAAACTTTGGGTGGAGAAATCAACAGGATCAAGGCCAAGATCAGAGACGCCACAACCCCAGCAACAATGCAACTCACTAACATTCTACACAGAGATCATATCAGCACCCACCTAACAACACACCTCAACATCCATACCAAAGTCAAAATGGCCCTTCTCACCCCTCCAATCTCAACTCACCATTATCTGAAGATAGACTCTCCAGGATTGAAACCCTAGTTGAAGGCATATGCAAGGAAATCCAAGATAGTAAGATGTTCCGAGAGGAAGTGCGATCTAACCTGCAAAATCAAGATGCTGCCATCAAGAAACTTGAGACATAAATTGGCTACCTATTCCAGCAAGCTCCTGGCCATGACCTTTGCAGCAACATTGAGTCAAGGCCAAGGGAGGAGTGTCAAGCTATCACCCTCAGAAGTGGAAAGGAATTAAAGGAGACTTCCAAGCGACCACAAGAGAAAGATTCAGTTGAAAAGAAGGAGGAACAAGATGAAGTTCAAGTCCCCACCTCCAACTCACATAAAAAGGAAGGAGAGCTGAAGCCATATGTTCCGAAAGTCCCATATCCTCAACAACTGAAGAAGAAGGGGGATGACAGCCAGTTCTCCAGATTTTTAGAAATCTTCAAGAAACTACAGATTAACATACCCTTTGCTGAAGCAATAGAGCAAATGCCGCTCTATGCCAAGTTCTTGAAGGAGTTGATGACCAAGAAGAGAAGTTGGAAGAACAACGATACTGTGATACTGACTAAAGAATGTAGTGCCATCATCCAGCATAAATTACCCTGAAATTGAAGGATCCTGGGAGCTTCCAAATTCCTTGTATTATAAGAGAAATAACAGTGGAAAAGGCTCTATGTGATTTAGGAGCCATCATAAATCTGATGTCTATAGCTATGATGAGGAAAATGAGGATTGAGGAGGCCAAACCAACAAAAGTGGCCTTACAACTGGTAGACCGATCATTCAAGTTTCCTCACGGCATAGTGGAAGACTTGCTAGTGAAGGTAGGAGACTTTATCTTTCCAGAAGACTTTGTAATGTTGGACATGAAGGAAGGAGCTAAGGCTTCTATCATCTTGGGCAGACTGTTCTTAGCTACTGCCGGAGCTGTCATCGATGTCCAAAAGGGTGAACTTACCCTTAGACTACACAATGAAACAATGATGATCAATGTGTTCAAGGCCATGAACTACCCACAGGAACCATTGGGAGAATGTATGAGGTTGGACTCACTGGAAGATGTGGTACAAGAGACTTTTGAGGAAGAAGAACTTGAGGAGTTAACAGAAGAGGAGGAATCAGCATCAAGCGAAGAAGCTGCAACAGCTGAGGTTCAGGTTCAGGGCACAATAGAGGAGAAGAATGAAAAGAAAGAAGCACCCAAACTTGAACTAAAGGTACTGCCACCCACTCTCAAGTATGCATATCTAGGGGAAAATGAAAGTCATCCAGTGATCATAAATTCATCCCTCAGCCAAGAATAAGAGGAAGAGTTACTTCAAGTATTACAAAAGCACAAGGATGCCATAGGATGGACCCTTGCTGACTTGAAGGGAATCAGTTCGGCCATATGTATGCATAAGATACTGTTGGAAGATGATGCCAAACCATCCATTCAACCCCAAATGAGGTTGAATCCAGTCATGAAGGAAGTGGTACAGAAAGAAGTCATGAAGTTGTGGCAAAGAGGAATGATCTATCCGATCTCAGACAGCCCATGGGTCAGCCCTGTGCAAGTTGTCCCAAAAAAGGGAGGAATCACTGTAGTCCCCAATGAGAAGAACGAACTAATCCCTACAAGGACCGTCACAGGATGGGGGATATGCATAGACTACAGAAAACTCAATGAAGCTACACGAAAAGATCATTTCCCCCTTCCCTTCATGGATCAGATGCTGGAAAGACTTGCAGGGCATGCATATTACTGTTTTATCGATGGTTATTCAGGATATAACCAAATAGTGGTTGATCCAAGAGACCAAGAGAAAACCTCCTTCACCTGCCCATATGGAGTGTTTGCCTACAGGTGCATGCCATTTGGGCTATGCAATGCACCCGCAACCTTCCAACGCTGCATGCTCTCTATTTTCTCAGATATGATAGAAAAATTTATCGAAGTCTTTATGGACGACTTCTCAGTATTCGGAGATTCCTTTCCTAGTTGCCTAGATCACCTGGCCCTGGTATTAAAAAGATGTCAAGAAACTAATTTGGTCTTGAACTGGGAGAAATGTCACTTTATGGTGACAGGAGGAATAGTTCTTGGTCATAAGGTTTCTAACCAAGGCACTGAGGTGGACAGAGCCAAGGTAGAACTCATTGAAAAATTACCTCCACCAAGTGATGTCAAGGCAATTAGGAGTTTTCTAGGGGATGCTGGCTTTTACAGAAGGTTTATTAAAGATTTTTCAAAGATAGCCAAGCCCTTAAGCAATCTCCTTGTATCTGATACACTATTTATCTTTGATGAAAAGTGCATGCTAGCATTCGAGAACTTGAAAAAGAGGTTGTCCTCTGCTCCTATCATTTCCCCACCTGACTGGAACCTACCATTTGAACTGATGTGCGATGCATCTGATTTCACAATTGGGGCAGTGTTGGGACAGAGGAAAGATAACTTGGTCCATGTGATATACTATGCCAGCAAAGTCCTCAATGATACTCAAAGAAACTATACCACTACTGAAAAGGAGTTGCTAGCAATAGTTTTTGCATTTGACAAGTTTAGATCATACCTCATTGGTGCCAAAGTGATTGTCTTCACAGATCACACAGCACTTAAATATTTGTTTGCCAAGCAAGAATCAAAACCAAGACTAATAAGATGGATCTTATTGTTGCAGGAATTCAATATTGAAATCAGAGATAAAAAAGGAGTGGAGAACAAGGTAGCAGATCACCTATCCAGAATCCCTCATGATAAAGGAGGAACACATGATACACATGTAAATGAGTTCTTCCCAGATGAGCAGTTGATGATGATTCACAAAGCACCCTGGTTTGCAGATATTGCCAATTTTAAAGCAACTGGGGCTTTACCTCTAGAACTTAACAAACACCAAAAAAGAAAGCTCATCAATGATGCAAAGTATTTTGTCTGGAATGAGCCATATCTCTTCAAGAAGTGTCCAGATGGAATCCTGAGAAGATGTGTTTCGGAAGAAGAGGGACGAGAGGTCTTGTGGAATTGCCACGGCTCATGCTATGGAGGCCATTTTGGAGGGGACAGAACTGCAGCCAAGGTATTACAAAGCGGATTCTTTTGGCCCACCCTTTTCAAGGATGCCAAAGAACTGGTAAAGAATTGCAATGAATGTCAAAGAGCTGGAAACTTACCCAAAAGAAATGAGATGCCACAGAACTTCATCTTAGAACTGGAACTATTTGATGTGTGGGGAATCGATTCCATGGGACCATTCCCAACCTCATATTCAAATAAGTACATCTTGGTAGCAGTGGATTATGTTTCCAAGTGGGTAAAGGCTATTGCAACCCCAACGAATGATAACAAGGTGGTCATGAACTTCCTCAGAAAGAACATCTTTAGCCGGTTTGGAGTCCCACGAGCACTCATCAGTGATGGAGGGAGCCATTTTTGTAACAGACCACTAAAAGCTCTCCTCCTACGATACGGGGTGAAACACAAGATTGCCATACCTTACCACCCCCAAACAAGTGGGCAAACTGAGATATCTAACAGAGAGCTAAAAAGGATTCTAGAAAAGACTGTAGGAGCATCAAGAAAGGATTGGTCGAAGAAACTGGATGATGCTCTTTGGGCATACCGGACGGCATTCAAGACACTAATCGGGATGTCCCCATACCAACTGGTGTATGGAAAGGCTTGTCATCTACCATTGGAGCTGGAACACAAAACCCTCTGGGCTCTCAAGCTGCTAAATTTTGATAGCATTGCTGCTGGTGAAAAGAGGATCTTGCAGCTGCAAGAAATGGAGGAGTTCAGATCTCAAGCCTATGAAAATGCCAAGATTTATAAAGAAAAGGCAAAGAGAAGGCACGACCTCCATTTGACACCCAGGAGCTTCGAAAAAGGATAGCAAGTGCTCCTCTACAATTCCAAATTAAGACTTTTCCCTGGGAAACTCAAATCAAGGTGGTCAGGACCCTTTCTTGTCACAAAGGTCTCACCGTATGGACATATAGAAATCATGGAGGAAAGTTCAAAGAGGACGTTCACTGTGAACGGACAAAGGCTCAAACACTACATGGGCAACATGGGGGAAAACCCCAAAGTGAAGTATCACCTCAAGTAATGGAGGAATCGTCGAGCTAGTGACGTTAAAAGAGTGCCTCGTTGGGAGGCAACCCAACCTAAGGTAGTTTTTTTTTCATTTGCATTTTAATAAAAATCACAAGTAGTTTCCCCCGTATTGCGAGGAGCTAAGTTTGGTGTTACACACCAAAACAATACAAGAGTAAGTGTGTAATTCTAAGTTTGGTGTTCCACCAAAGATTTCAGTTAGAATCACACTACACTCCTTCAAGGGCAAATTGCTAGATCCAACCAATCAGGGGAACCATTTAACAGTAGTTGGTTCATAGTTGTCTTGCTGATAACAACACATGAGATTTTCTGCATGTATTCAACCTGCTGTATTAGGCAAAGAACTAAGTTTGGTGTTCACACACCAAATTAAGTTCCGAAATTCACAAGCATACATGCATACTAACTATCTCTCAAGTGCTTTGGGGACAAGCAACTTCCAATAACTTTGCAGGGATTCAATCAATCTTTTGGAAAAATAGTGTACCATCATCCAAGGAAGCGAGGAAGGATGCAGAAGCTATGGAGGATGACAACAAATGGGTAGCTGGAAGGCATCACCAAAAGGTTGTATTGTTACTTGATTCCATATGCTTGGAAATACTCAATTTGGAAGTCTGAATGTGCCCTTGATTAATAGTCACTCTTTTAGCTTAATTCACAAGAATTTGATGTTTGTTTTTGCTTAGGTCTATGATTGCTAGTCAAATTGCCTGTTTTCAATTCCATCTTGCTTATTGTATGCTTGTCCTTTTTTTAAGCTAAATAAAAAGAGATGTTATGAAAGACCAGAGTGGAGTTCAATTTGTGGAGTAAGTTCTTAGATTTGTGGTGTAGTAATCACTTAGCTAAGTTGGTTCACCAACAAGGTGGGAAGGCAACTATCTGTCCTAAATCATATGCTTGAAACACACCCCATGAGACTAGCTAAATAATAAGATCCTAATAAGAAAAAGGAAAAGAACAATAAGAGTTGAAAAAGAAAGAAAAGTTAATAAAGAATAAGGCTAGGCACCAAGGGCTTGAATCTTGAGGGATGTGTCTGTGGTGCTCTTGTACCAAGGATCTGCTTGGATGAATAAGTTCTTAGGAGTGCTTCATCACTTGGTAACTTGGGTTAACTAACCCGGGATTATCAACTGAAAATCCACTATCAAGAGCAACGTTGCTACAGAACATTTAGTAACCCAAAGAGTGCTGGACACCAAGACCTCAAGGGAAGAAAATAACAAACCATGTGCCTGTGGTGTGCATGTATGGGGGAGAGAGACTTGAGGGAGTAAGTCCTTAGGGGTGTTTCAACACCTAGCACCTTGAACCAACTGGTTCGGTAGTGTTGGCTGAAAACTTATCTTAAAGATTCGCCCCCTCACAGAACACTTAGCCTAAGGAAAAAATGAACCTTGGAAAGACAAAGGGATCAATAAATAAAAGTCTCAAAGGGTGTAATCAAGCGAGTATTCCAAGGCATGATAAAGGTCTGAAAGCCAGTAAAGGAATGAACCTAAGCTGCTATGCATGAAACCCCATAAAACTAAGAATATAACTTCCACAATAATGATTCATTCATCTTGTCATTTCATTCATCATTCTCTTGTTCCAGTGCTTACTTAGGGACAAGCAAGCTTTAAGTTTGGTATTGTGATGCCAGGGCATTTTGGCCAGTTTCACTGACCTTCTCTTTATGGTTTTAGGGTAGTTTCATGCACTTTCTTATGAAATAAGCAAGTTTTGGGTAGAATTTCACTTACATCTTGATTCAAGCTAACATTGTGATTTTTATATGAATTCATGAGAATTATGCATGAATTGAATGACAAATTGGATTATGCATGTCTCATAACTTGGACTAGAACTTTGATGCACTTTATTGCTTGATTTCAGGACAAAGGAAGCAAGGAAGAACCACGTTATCAGCCACGTTAGTATAACTAACGTGACCTCTAACGTGGAAGGGGAGCTAGCTTGCAACGTTAATGAGAAAACTAATCGCCAATAATGTCCTCAAAGCCATCATAGCCCACGTTAATTGCCACATTAACTACATTAACGTGGTAGTCAACGTGGAAGAAGAAAATGAAGCCAACGTTAGTGACACTCACCTTTGTCACTAACGTTGGACCAAGCTCATATTGGCCACGTTAAGAGCCACGTTAACTCAGTTAATGTGGACTCTAACGTGGGGAAACAAAAGAATGACCAACGTTAGTGACACTCACCTTTGTCACTAACGTTGAGCTAAGCCACTTTGAGCCACGTTAGTTGCCACGTTAACTCAGTTAACGTGGACTCTAACATGGAGGGAGCAAAGAATCGTCAACGTTAGTGACATTCACCTTTGTCACTAACGTTGGGATGAGTCACTATGAGCCACGTTAACTCCCACGTTAACTACATTAACGTGGAAGCTAACGTGAGTAAAAGGGATGATGAGCCAACGTTAGTGACACTCACCTTTGTCACTAACGTTGGAGATGGCTAGCAATACCACGTTAGAAGCCACGTTAACCTAGTTAACGTGAACTCTAACGTGGGAAGTAGGGGCATTTTGGAACGTTAGTGACAAAGGTAAGTGTCACTAACGTTCTCGAAGATGTGGCAAGCCTACGTTAAAGGTCACGTTAGCCACACTAACGTGAACTCTAACGTAGGGAGAAAGGAGGATTCTCAACGTTATTAAAAAAAGTAAGTCCCAATAACATGTGTGAAGGACCAAGAGGCAACGTTAGTGGTCACGTTGATGCCACTAACGTTGAAGTTAACGTGGAGCACCCTTGGGTTAGTAACATTAGTGAAAAAGGTGATTGTCACTAACGTTCTCGAACCCACACTTTCACTTAATGTTAACGCCATTAACGTCCTAAGCTAGAATCCCTACCTACTTCACACTTTCTCTCTGCAAGTAAAGCTAAGCCCACTGAAGAAGATAACTGCTTCAACTCAAGATCCAAAGGCCCATATCCAAGACTTGAAGAGCCAACTAGAAGATCAGAAGAATAGTATAAATAGGGAGAGCTTTGAACTAGAAAGGAGCTTTTTGCATTATTAGAATTACTCTCTGTATTTTACTTTCTCTGCAACTTTTAGTTTAATTCTCAGAATGTACTCTCCATCTATGCTTTTCATTCCCAGAGCTATGAACAACCAAACCCCTTTCATTGGGTTAGGGAGCTCTGTTGTAATTTGATGGATCAATAATAGTTTTCATTATCCTTCTTCTCTCTTTTCTCTTGATTTTACTAGAAAGCTTTCAATCTTCATCCAATTGAGTAGTTATCTTGGAAAAGAAGCTATTCATACTTGGATTTCTTCTGAACCTTGGAAGAAGAATGAAGAAATCATGCTAGAATTGCTTTCTCATGTTGGACCAAATTGGGGTTTGGGCGGATATGGTGACATATAATTCTCCCAATACTTTGATTTGGAAATTCATGTGGTATAATCAGTGACCACACTTCATCTCTTCTCATGAGCAATTAGACCAAGGAATTGGCTATTGATCTGATTTGAGAGATTAAATTACCAAGGAATTGGAATTCAATCACTTAAGATTGCCAAGAAGATCAATGAATGCATTAATTGAGGAAGAGATGAAAATGAACTTGATCCGGAGAATGCAACATCTCCTAAGCCCAATGAACTCCCCATTTCTGATCTTACCCATTCTCTTTACTTTCTGCTATTTACTTTCATGCTAAACTCCCCTTCCCCATTTAAGATTCTGTAATTTACCTTCTGTCATTTATTTTCTGCAATTTACTTTCCCGCCATTTAATTTCCTGCAATTCTCAACCCAATTTCTGCTTAGCTCAACTAGAACATTCTTCCAATTAAAGTTGCTTGACCAATCAATCCCTGTGGGATTCGACCTCACTCTATTGTGAGTTTTTACTTGACAATAATTCGGTATACTTGCCGAGGGAGATTTGTTAAAGGACAAGTTTCCGTGCATCAAAGGACTCTAGGGTCATATGCTAACCCCATTACAGCTGCATATGGGAGTAGCATCTGTATACCTCCTATCAAAGCAAGCATTTTGAGCTAAATCCTCAGCTCATTATCATGGTGCAGCAAAATTGCCAGTATTCCGGTCTTCCACAGGAAGAACCTACTGAGTTTCTGGTACAGTTCTTACAAATTGCTGACACAGTACGTGATAAAGAAGTGGATCAGGATGTCTACAGATTATTACTATTTCCATTTGCTGTCAAAGATCAAGCTAAGAGGTGGTTAAATAACCAACCCTCAGCAAGCATAAAAACATGGAGACAGTTATCAGACAAATTCCTTAATTAATTTTATCCTCCAAAAAGGATGACATAGCTAAGGCTGGACATCCAAGGCTTTAAACAAGAGGATCATGAATCCCTTCATAATGCCTGGGAGAGGTACAGAGGGATGCTAAGGAAATGCCCCTCTGAAATGTTCTCAGAGTGGGTACAGTTAGACATCTTCTACTATGGGCTTACAGAAAGAGCTCAAATGTCTCTAAACTACTCAGCTGGTGGATCTATACACATGAGAAAGACAATTGAAAAGGCTCAATAACTCATAGATGCGGTTGCTAGAAATTAACATCTGTACTCAAGTAATGAGTCCTCCATAAAAGAAGAGGCTAGGGCAGTAACTGCTGATCTTAATCCTCAAGAATAGATTGTTGAACTTAATCAGCAATTACTCCTTATGACAAAACAATTAGCAGAATTTAAAGAGATGCTCCAAGACACTAAAAATGCTAACAAGAATATAGAAGCACAATTGAATCAGACAAGACAGCAGCTATCTAAATAGATAACAGAAGAATACTAAGCTGTTCAACTAAGGAGCGGGAAGACATTGAATAATTCAGCTCAAAGTAGCAGAAAGCCAAGAAAGGAACAACTGACAGAGGATAACCAAACCACTGCCCAAAATCCCTCTGAGGACAGCAAGAGCCCAGAGAGGAATAATTCTAGCATTCAAACGCCAGAAAAGGGTGAAAGATTCGCATCAAACGCCCAGTGGAAGCACAGTTCTGGCATTCAAACGCTAGAAAAGGGTGGGAAGCTGGCGTTAAACGCCCATCCAGCACCCAATCCTGGCGTTCAAACACCAATGAGGGATCAGACACCTGCAAGTGCTGATAGTAACCCCTCTAAGAAGGCTTCTCTAACCACCTCTGTAGGGAATAAACCTGCAGCAACTAAGGTTGAAGAATATAAAGCCAAGATGCCTTATCCTCAGAAACTCCGCCAAGCAGAACAGGATAAATAATTTGTCCACTTTGCAGACTATCTCAGGACTCTTGAGATAAAGATCCCATTTGCAGAGGCACTTGAGCAAATACCATCTTATGCTAAGTTCATGAAAGAGATCTTAAGTCATAAGAAGGATTGGAGAGAAACGGAAAAAGTTTTTCTCACTGAAGAATGCAGTGCAGTCATTCTGAAAAGCTTACCAGAGAAGCTTAAAGATCCAGGAAGCTTTATGATACCATGCACATTAGAGGGTGCTTGTACCAAAACAGCTCTATGTGACCTTGGAGCAAGTATCAACCTAATACCTGCATCCACTATCAGAAAGCTTGGCTTGACTGAAGAAGTCAAACCAACCCGGATATGTCTTCAACTTGCTGATGGCTCCATTAAATACCCATCAGGCATAATTGAGGACATGATTGTCAAGGTTGGGTCATTCGCCTTTCCCACTGACTTTGTAGTGCTGGAAATTGAGGAGCATAAGAGTGCAACTCTCATTCTAGGAAGACCTTTCCAAACAACTGGACGAACTCTTATTGATGTACAAAAAGGGGAGGTGACCCCGAGAGTCAATGAGGATGAGTTCAAGTTAAATGATGTCAAAGCCATGCAGCACCCAGACACATCAAATGACTGCATGAGCACTGATATTATTGACTCTTTGGTGGAAGAGAGCAATATGACTGAAAGTCTCGAATCAGAGCTAGAGGACATCTTTAAAGATGTTCAGCCTGATCTAGAGGAATCAGAGGAAATAAAAGAACCTCTGAAAATTCCTCAGGAAGAGGAGAAACCTCCTAAACCCGAGCTCAAACCACTACCACCATCCCTGAAATATGCATTTCTGGGAGAGGGTGACACTTTTCCAGTGATCATAAGCTCTGCTTTAAATCCACAGGAAGAGAAGGCACTAATTCAAGTACTAAGGACACACAAGACAGCTCTTGGGTGGTCCATAAGCGATCTTAAGGGCATTAGCCCAGCAAGATGCATGCACAAGATCTTATTGGAGGATGATGCTAAGCCAGTGGTACAACCACAGAGGCGGCTAAATCCATCCATGAAGGAGGTGGTGCAGAAAGAGGTCACTAAGTTACTAGAGGCTGGGATTATTTATCCTATTTCTGATAGCCCCTGGATAAGCCCTGTCCAAGTTGTACCCAAAAAGGGAGGCATGACAGTGGTTCACAATGAAGAGAATGAATTGGTTCCTAAAAGAACAATTATAGGGTGGCGTATGTGTATCGACTACAGAAGGCTCAATACAGCCACCCGAAAGGATCATTTTCCTTTACCATTCATAGACCAGATGCTAGAGAGACTAGCAGGTCATGACTATTACTGCTTTTTGGATGGCTATTCGGGTTACAACCAAATTGCAGTAGATCTTCAAGACCAAGAGAAAACAGCATTCACATGTCCTTTTGGAGTATTTGCCTACAGAAGGATGCCTTCTGGTCTGTGAAATGCACCTGCAACCTTTCAGAGGTGCATGCTCTCTATCTTCTCTGATATGGTAGAAAAATTCTTGGAAGTCTTCATGGATGATTTTTCACTATTTGGAGACTCATTCTGCTCCTGCCTTGACCATTTAGCACTTGTTCTGAAAAGATGCCAAGAGACCAACCTAGTTTTAAACTGGAAAAAATGTCACTTTATAGTGACTGAAGGAATTGTCCTTGGGCATAAAATTTCAAACAATGGAATAGAGGTGGATCAAGCTAAAGTGGAAGTAATTGAAAAATTACCACCACCTGCCAATGTTAAGGCAATCAGAAGCTTTCTAGGGCATGCAGGATTCTATAGGAGGTTTATAAAGGATTTTCAAAAATTACAAAACCTCTGAGCAATCTGCTGGCTGCTGACACACTATTTGTGTTTGACACAGAGTGTCTGCAGGCGTTTGAAACTCTGAAAGCTAAGCTAGTCACAGCACCAGTTATTTCTGCACCAGACTGGACATCACCATTCGAACTAATGTGTGATGCCAATGACCATGCCATTGGTGCAGTGCTGGGACAGAGGCATAACAAGCTTCTTCACATCATTTACTATGCCAGTCGTATTCTAAATGACGTACAAAAAAACTACACAACCACAGAAAAAGAGATGCTTGCAGTAGTTTATGCCATTGACAAGTTTAGATCCTATTTAGTAGGTTCAAAGGTGATTATGTATACTGACCATGCTGCTCTTAAATACCTACTCACAAAGCAGGATTCAAAACCCAGGCTCATAAGATGGGTGTTGCTTCTGCAAGAGTTTGATATAGAAATAAGAGACAGAAAAGGGACAGAGAACCAGGTAGCTGATCACCTATCCCGGATAGAACCAGTAGCAGGAGCGTCCCTCCCTCCTACTGAGATCTCTAAGACCTTTCCAGATGAGCAACTCTTTGCCATTCAGGAAGCACCATAGTTTGCAGACATTGCAAATTATAAAGCTGTGAGGTTCATACCCAAGGAATATAGCAGGATGGAAACGAAAAAACTAATTTCTGATGCAAAGTACTACTTATGGGATGAACCATATCTCTTTAAGAGATGTACAGACAGAATGATCTGCAGATGCATACCTAGAGAGTAGATACAGAAGATTCTATGGCATTGCCATGGATCACAGTATAGAGGGCATTTCGGAGGTGAGCGAACAGCCACTAAGGTCCTCCAATGTGGCTTCTACTGGCCTACTCTCTATAGAGATGCCCAAGAGTTTGTGCGTAACTATGACAGTTGCCAAAGAGCTGGCAACTTACCCCATGGTTATGCCATGCCTCAACAAGGGATCTTAGAGATTGAGTTGTTTGATGTATGGGGTATTGACTTCATGGGCCCTTTCCCACCATCATACTCAAAAACTTACATTCTGGTGGCAGTAGACTACGTATCTAAATGGGTAGAAGCAATTGCCACACCCACTAATAATACTAAGACAGTGTTGAAGTTCCTCCAGAAACATATCTTTAGCAGGTTTGGTGTCCCCAGAGTACTAATCAATGACGGTGGCACTCATTTATGCAATAAACAGCTTTACTCTGCTATGGTCCGATATGGAATTAGCCATAAAGTAGCAACTCCATATCATCCACAGACAAATGGGCAGGCTAAAGTCTCTAATAGAGAACTAAAAAGAATCCTGGAATGAACTGTAATTGCCCGTAGAAAGGATTGGGCAAAAATCTTGGATGATGCTCTGTGGGCATACAGAACAGCATTCAAGACTCCTGTAGGAACCTCTCCATACCAGCTTGTGTATGGCAAGGCCTGTCATCTGCCCGTGGAATTGGAATATAAGGTCTACTTGGCCACCAGATTCCTAAACCTGGATGCTATGTTAGCTGGAGAGAAAAGATTGCTCCAGCTGAATGAGCTAGAGGAATTCAGACTCAATGCTTTTGAAAATGCAAAAATTTATAAGGAGAAAGCAAAAAGGTGGCATGACAAGAAACTGTCATCTAGAGTCTTTGAACCAGGACAGAAGGTTCTGCTGTTTAACTCTAGGCTCAGACTATTCCCCGAAAAATTGAAATCCCGGTGGAGGGGACCATATGTGATTACAAGTGTGTCACCCTATGGATATGTTGAGCTTCAGGATATTGACTCTGACAAAAAGTTCATTGTTAATGGATAGAGAATCAAACATTATCTTGAAAGCAATTTTGAGCAAGAATGCTCAAAACTGAGACTAGAATAAAGCTCAGTCAAGGTCCAGCTAAAGACAATAAAGAAGCGCTTACTAGGAGGCAACCCAGCCATTAGCAAGTTATTTGTTTTAATTAATACTTATAGAAGTTTGATATAAATTTTCTTCAAGATTAATCATCAAATTGTAGGAATTCACAGAGTTACAGAAGGATTCAGTGCAAAAAGCAGAGAAAACGAGCTCACTGGCAAGAAAACGCCAGTAAGGGGCATTTTGGGCGTTAAACACCAGAATGGATATCATTCTAGGCGTTTAACGCCGGTAAAGATACCATTTTGGGCGTTCAGAAAAATGCCCAGTAACAAAAGATTTCTGGCATTTAACGCCAGCCAGGGTACCTGGCTGGGCGTTAAACGCTCACAATGGCCAATATATGGGCGTTAAACGCCAGAATGGATACCATTATGGGCGTTTAACGCCAGAAAGGCAGGGGGAGAGGATTTTGTTTTCCACTTTAAAATTTTTCAAATTTTCATGTTTTGACTCATAATTTTCTGCATAAACATGTTACAAATTTTCATCATTCACCTTCAATTTTCAAAAATTCAACAATTTTCTAAATCCTTTTTCAAATTTCTTTCAAATCCTTCCCAAATCTTCTTCAAAAACTCAAATATCTTCTCAATTTCTTTTCAAATCTTTTCCAACTCATCATATCATCTCTTAATTCTTAGATGCATCAACAAATTTTCAAATTTAACCTCTTCATATCTTTTCCATTTAAAAATCTTATCTTTTTCATATCATGGTTCTATTTTTTTCACCAATCATATCTTTATGTCATATCTTTTTCAAATTTTCGAAATCCCTCCCCTCCACTTATAAATACACATTCAGCCATCCACACCTCTCCACCATTCGAATTTGCCTCTCCTCCTATCTCTCTCCTTTCCCTTCTTTTGCTTGAGGACAAGCAAACCTCTAAGTTTGGTGTGTTTTTTCGTGATCACCGAGCTAAGACTCATTAAGATCATGGCTCCTAAAGAAAAACAAACCAACTCAAGAGGCAAGAAAGAGAATACTCCAAAGAGTCTTTGGAATCAAGAGAGGTTCTTAACCAAGAACATGCAGACCATTACCACAAAATAATGGGTCTGAGGTCAGTGATCTCGGAAGTTAAATTCGATCTGAAAGAAGATGAATATCCGGAGATCCAAGAGCAAATTCGAAACAGAGGATGGGAAATTCTAGCTAATCCTGAGACAAAGGTTGGAAGAAACATGGTTCAGGAATTCTACTCAAATCTGTGGCTGACAGATAAGCAGAGAATAACTGGAACCGCCTTTCAAACCTACAGAACTATGGTCAGAGGGAGGATTATTTACTTCCACCTGGACAAAATAAGAGAGGTCTTCAAACTGCCTCAACTACAAGATGATCCAGAATCCTTTAATAGGAGAATGGTGAGAGTAGATAAGGGGTTGAACCAAGTTCTAGAGGACATATGCCTCCCTGGAACTAAGTGGATAACCAATTCAAAAGGTGTCCCAAACCAACTCAAGAGAGGAGATCTCAAACCAGTCGCAAGAGGCTGGTTGGACTTCATTGGGCGTTCTATACTGCCCACTAGCAACCGCTCTAAGGTCACTGTCAAAAGAGCAGTGATGATTCATTGTATTATGCTGGGAAACGAAGTGGAGATTCATCATCTGATTTCTTGTGAGATTTACACAATTGCAAACAAAAACTCCACTAAAGCCAAACTGGCATACCCAAGCTTAATTTCTCTGCTATGTAAAGATGCTGGGGTGAGGATGGGAGTAGATGAATTCATCCCAATCGAACACCCAATCACCAAGAAGTCAATGGAAGGACAACAAGTGCAAGATAACTCCATCAAAAGGAGGGCGCAGAAGTTCCTCCCAGAAATCCCTGAAATTGACTACTGGACCCGCCTAGAAGCATTTGTCACCAAGCTGCAAGAAGCTGTGGAGCAACTTAAGGAAGAATAGAAGAATTAAAATTGCATGCTCTGCAAGCTTCTTAAGGAACAGGAGAAGCAGGGGCGTGAGCTATAGGAGCTGAAGCGCCAGAAGCTCTCCCTTGAAGGACCAAACACCCCACAGAAGGAAGGAGCATCCACTTCTCAAAATCAAGGTTGTTGAGTCCTAACACTGTGATAACCTTTATTATTAGGAATCTATTTTAATAGTCATTTATTTTTCTGTTTTTAATTTTCTGTCTTCTATTATTATTGGTCTGCTCTTATATTTATTTTTTAGTCTTATTTTTATTTTCCATGATTAATAAAATTTAAAGTTTATGTCTTAAAGCTATGAATGTCCTATAAATCCATCACCTTTCTTAAAGGAAAAATGTTTTAAATCACAAAAGAACAAGAAGTACATGATTTCGAATTCATCCTTGAAATTAGTTTAATTATTTTGATGTGGTGACAATACTTTTTGTTTTATGAATGAATGCTTGAACAGTGCATATGTCTTTTGAATTTGTTATTTATGAATCTTAAAATTGTTGGCTCTTGAAAGAATGATGGAAAAGGAGAAATGTTATTGATAATCTGAAAAATCATAAAATTGATTCTTGAAGCAAGAAAAAGCAGTGAAAAGCTTGCGAAAAAAAAAAGGAAAAAAAATAAAAGAAAAAGAAATAAAAAAAAAAGAAAAAGCAAGCAGAAAAAGCCAATAGCCCTTTAAACCAAAAGGCAAGGGTAATAGAAAGGATCCAAGGCTTTGAGCATCAGTGGATAGGAGGGCCCACAGGAATAAAATCCTGGCCTAAGCGGCTAAACTAAGCTGTCCCTAACCATGTGCTTGTGGCGTGAAGGTGTCAAGTAAAAACTTGAGACTGAGCGGTTAAAGTCATGGTCCAAAGCAAAAAGAATGTGCTTAAGAGCTCTGGACACCTCTAATTGGGGACTCTAGCAAAGCTGAGTCACAATCTGAAAAGGTTCACCCAGTTATGTGTCTGTGGCATTTATGTATCCGGTGGTAATACTGGAAAACAAAATGCTTAGGGTCACGGCCAAGACTCATAAAGTAACTGTGTTCAAGAATCAACAATAGTGAACTAGGAGAATCAATAACACTATCTAAATTCTGAGTTCCTAAAGATGTCAATCATTCTAAACTTCAAGGGATAGAGTGAGATGCCAAAACTGTTCAGAGGCAAAAAGCTACTAGTCCCGCTCATCTAATTGGAGCTAAGTTTCATTGATAATTTGGAATTTATAGTATATTCTCTTCTTTTTATCCTATTTTATTTTCAGTTGCTTGGGGACAAGCAACAATTTAAGTTTGGTGTTGTGATGAGCGGATAATTTATACGCTTTTTGGTATTATTTTTAGTATGTTTTTAGTATATTTTAGTTAGTTTTTATTATGCTTTTATTAGTTTTTATTCAAAAATTACATTTCTGGACTTTACTATGAGCTTGTGTGTTTTTCTGTGATTTCAGGTATTTTCTGGCTGAAATTGAGGGACCTGAGCAAAAATCTAATTCAAAGGCTGAAAAAGGACTGCAGATGCTGTTGGATTCTTACCTACCTGCACTCAAAGTGGATTTTCTGGAGCTACAGAAGCCCAATTGGCGCTCTCTCAATTGCGTTGCAAAGTAGACATCTTGAGCTTTCTAGCAATATATAATAGTCCATACTTTGCTCGAGATTTGATGGCCAAACCGGCATTCCAAGTCAGCATAAAAATTCTGGCGTCAAAACTGGCATAAAAGCTGGAGTTAAACGCCCAAACTGGCACAAAAGCTGGCGTTTAACTCCAAGAAAAGTCTCTACATGTCAAAGCTTCAATGCTCAGCCCAAGCACACACCAAGTGGGCCCGAAAGTAGATTCTGCATCATTTACTCATTTTTGTAAACCCTAGGCTACTAGTTTTCTATAAATAGGACCTTTTGCTATTGTATTTGGACACCTCATGACACTTTACACGTTTCATATTGTATTCTCTACGGCATGAGTCTCTAAACCCCATGGTTGGGGGTGAGGAGCTCTACTGTGTCTCGATGAATTAATGCAATTACTACTGTTTTCCATTCTATCACGCTTATTTCTATTCTAAGATATTCACTAGCACTTCAACTTGATGAATGTGATGATCCGTGACACTCATCATTATTCTCACCTATGAATGTGTGCCTGACAACCACCTCGGTTCTATCTGCAATAGCTTGAGTGCATATCTCTTGGGTTTCTAATCTAAGATTAGAACCTTCGTGGTATAGGCTACAATTATTGGCGGCCATTCCTGAGATTCGGAAAGTCTAAACCTTGTCTGTGGTATTTCGAGTAGGATCTGGGAAGGGATGAATGTGATGAGCTTCAAACTCATGAGTGCTGGGTGTAGTGATAGACGCAAACGGATCAATGGATCCTATTCCAACATGAGTGAGAACCGACAGATGATTAGCCGTGTGGTGATAGCGCATTTGGACCATTTTCACTGAGAGGACGGATGATAGCCATTAACAACAGTGATCCACCAACATACAGCTTGCCATGGAAGGAGCCTTGCGTGCATGAAGAAGAAGACAGTAGGAAAGCAGAGATTCAGAAGATAGAGCATCTCCAAAACCTCAACCTATTCTCTATTACTGCAAAACAAGTATTTATTTCATGTTCTTTTACTTTTTACAATTAAATCTGAGAATTATTGATTTCCTGACTAAGAGTTACAAGATAACCATAGCTTGCTTCAAGCTGACAATCTCCGTGGGATCGACCCTTACTCACGTAAGGTATTACTTGGACGACCCAGTGCACTTGCTGGTTAGTTGTGCGAAATTGCAAAAGTGTGATTGTGATTTCGTGCACCACTTACGCATCTAAAACTTTAGATGCTGCTCAGTCTAATTACACTACTACTGAAAAGGAGCTTCTTGCTATTGTTTTTACTTTGGATAAATTCTGAGCCTATTTACTTGGTACTAAGGTGGTAATGTACTCAGACCATGCAGCTCTAAAATATTTATTAGCTAAAAAAGAGTCTAAACCAAGATTGATACATTGGATACTGTTGCTGCAAGATTTTGATTTAGAAATTAAGGATAGGAGTGGTAACCAGAATTTAGTGGCAAACCACTTGAGTCACCTTGAACACATTAAGCATGACTCCACCCCTATCAATGATACTTTCCCATTTGATAGTTTGCAAGCAGTATCTGAAATAGTTCCTTGGTATGCACCTGTAGCTAATTATCTAGTTAGCCATACTTACCCTCCCAATTTTACTAAGCATCAAAGGGACAAGCTGAAAAGCGAGTCTAAATATTTTATATGGGATGATCCATATCTATGGAGGTGTGGTGCTGACCAGGTAATTAGAAGATGTGTACCACAATCAAAATTCCAGTCCATTTTAAAGGCATGCCACTCTTCTGAGAGTGGAGGACATTTTGGCCCTCAAAGAACAGCTAGAAAAATTCTAGACTGTGGATTCTGGTGGCCTACTCTTTTTAAAGATGCTGCTGAATTTTGTAAATCTTTTTTCCCATGCCAAAAGTTTGGTAATATATCCAAGAGGGATGAGATGCCTCAACAGATTATGCTTTTCTGTGAAATTTTTTATGTTTGGGGCATTGACTTCATGGGACCCTTTCTAAACTCTAATGGTTACCTTTATATACTGTTAGCTGTAGATTATGTTTCTAAATGGGTGGAAGCAATTCCTACCCGTACTGATGATGCTAACACTGTTGTTTCCTTTGTTAGAAACCATATTATTTGTCGCTTTGGATCACCACGAGCGATCATGAGTGATCAAGGCACTCACTTTTGTAACAGGAGACTGACAGGATTACTGAAAAAGCATGGGATTATTCATAAAGTAGCAACAGCTTATCATCCCCAAACTAATAGACAAGTAGAAGTGTCTAACAGAGAGATTAAACGCATTTTAGAGAAGATAGTAAAGCCTCATAGGAAATACTGGAGTGCCAGGCTACAAGATGCACTCTGGGCATATAGAACAGCGTACAAGACACCCATTGGGATGAGCCCCTTCCGCTTAGTATACGAAAAGGCTTGCCACCTCCCAGTAGAGGTGGAACACAAGGCTTTCAGGGCTATAAGGGAGTGCAACAAGAATTTTGAAGAATCTAGTGCTGAAAGGAAGCTGCAACTAGCAGAACTGGAGAATCTTCACCTAGAAGCATATGATAACTCCAGGCGTTACAAGGAGAAGATGAAGGCTGTCTATGACAAGCACATAAAAAGGAGAGAATTCAGACCAGGAGAGTTAGTTCTTCTATATAACTCCAGGCTGAGGCTTATGCCAGGTAAACTGAGATCAAGATGGGAAGGTCCTTACAGAGTAGAAAAGGCAAAGCCATACAGAGTTTTTCACCTGTGTCATCCTTCTAGCTCTAAATTCATCAAGGTCAATGGACATCGCCTAAAGCTCTACCATGGAGAAAAGATTAAGGATCACAAAGAACTAGAGGATTTCCTCTTGGAAGACCCACCAACAGAAGCAGAATGAGTCTGAAGAGCGTCCAACTTAAGGACGTAAAAGCAAAGTGCTAGGTGGGAGACAACCACCATGGTATGATCGTTCCGTTTCAGTCTTAGTTTTATTTTACTTTATTCTATTTAATTTTTGTTAATGACTCTTCTCATAATCTCTGCATATAGCTGCATATAGCTTGCATTTGCATTTGCATACTGCATATAAAAAAAAGTGCACGCGACGCGTAAGCGTCGCTGACGCGTCCGCGTCATAGGTGCGTTCTGAAGAAAAGAGAATTGAACAGAAAGTCACGCAAAAGCGTGGCTAGAGGCGTGCCTTAGGCACAAATATGCCCACGCGACCGCGTCACTGACGCGTCCGCGTCATTCTTAAAAAGAGCCTCCTACGCGTCCGCGTCACCCACGCGAACGCGGGGCCTGGCAAAATCAACATAAAGAGGTGTATGGTAGAGAGTTATGATGGAGCTGGGCTGGAATGATGCTAGAAGCACAAGCCCTATCACGCGAACGCGTGCCCCACGTGTCCGCGTCGTTTTTAAAATATGGCCATTCACGCGATCGCGTGACCCACGCGAACACGTCACCCTAAATTTTGGCAAAATGCAATTAAAACAGAGAGTTGTGCGTACGCGAGGCTGCACTCGTGCCAATCGCACAAATCAGGCCACGCGATCGCGTGACCCACGCTTCCGCGTCACCTGGAAAATATCGCACACCACGCAATTGCGTGACCCACGCGTCCACGTCACATGCAGCGCACAGCTTATCCAGATCAGCCAAATATCTTATCTTTTCTTCCCCAAATCCTAATTTTTCTTTTCCCTTCTTATTTCTTTCTTCTTCCTTCTTCCTTCTTTATTCTTTCTCATTTTACTTCCCCCATCCCTTATTTTTCACATCCATTTTCAAGGTTCTTTTCTTTCTTTCTTTACTTTTTACTTTTTCTTTATTATTTTTATTTATGTTTATGTTTTCTTTTCCTTTTTCTTTTCACTTTCATTATCTATATTTTCTTTTTCTTTCTTTTCTTTTCTTTTTATTCCTTTAATTGGTGTTAGAAATTTATTTGGGTGATTATTTTCTTTTATATTTTGCTTGTGAATTATTATGGAATTGTTTGACAATTAATATTACTTCTAAAAGGGTTGTTTGAATGTTCAATTTAATACTTTCAATAACATCTTTATCATGCATGCTATGTATTTGTGAAAAAGCCCGTATGGCATTCCACATTATTTTAAATTATTCTATTACTCTAAATGCCTGTTGTTTTTCACCAAACCCCTTCTATATTTTTTTAATTAAATATAATTGTCAATACAAATAGGTTGTTAGTTTGAAAGAGTTGATAATCTAACTTGAAATTTAATGCTTGATCTATGCTACTCATGCCTTTGCCAGCATGCCAATAAACATCTTGCATTTAATTGTCATCACCTGCACTTGCTATATTTCCAGTGATGAACTTCTCACATGTAGTCATGACCATGTGTTAACGACATCCTTCTTTACCGTGCATTGATTATCATGCATCCTGTCCTCTTCCTTGCTTGAACCCTTAGCTTTACATGTTACTTTCTTTTTCCCTTTTTAGGATGGCCACCAAGAAAGGTAAAGAGAAAGCTACTCCCAAACCACCAGCAAGGAAAGGAACAAAAAGAACAATAGTCGTAGAGCCATCTTCAACCGCAGTAAATCCCTCAGCAAAGCGAATCAAGAGGATCATCAAGGTCGATGAAAAAGAGAAAGCTTTTCCAACAAAGGCACTACGCGGTTCACTAACCGCTACTGTGAGCAGATGTTCCCCATCCTGGATGAGAGGAATTATAACAATGAGTACCTTCTTATCCTCCCGACCAATATTGCTGAATTTGTTGAGCCCCGCATTGAGCGAAGACAATGGAGATTCCTACGGAGATAGCCACGGCAGGTTAACCTTTCATGGGTAGTTGAATTCTACTCCAATTTTCACATGCCAACCATGCAGTCTGTCTATGTCCATCAGAAGCAAGTTCCCATAACAGAAGAGGCTATTCAACGATCTTTAGATTTTCCCCCTGCTCTAGATGGATTGGACGCATTCCAAGAAGCCTCATTCAAACGCCAGACATAACAATTTGAATGGGACGCCGTTCTCAGAGTTATAGCACAACCTGGCAGCAGATGGACCTATGGATACCATCGATCTCGACCTAAGGGCATATTGGCTTCAGCACTCACCTTGGAGGCTTGAGTATGGGCACCGATTATGTCCCATTACGTCTTTTCGAGCACTCACGAGTCCTCCTTCACTACAGACATGGCTGTTTTACTCTGGTGTATCCTTACAGACCAATACCTCAATTTACCAAGACACATTCGGCATGCTATGGGACACGTATAGATTACGGGCAACTTACCTTTCCCCACCTTGGTTTCAGATCTAGTCTCAGCAACCGGAGTCTCCTACAGAGTTGGAGACACCAAGGCCATAATTCCACGAGGTGATCAATACGTCCCTAACGGGAAGTATATCAGACCTCCAGCAGCCACTATCAACCGGAGCACAAAACCAGCAGAAGATATCCCTTCTTCTTCCACATCAGGAGCACCTTCAATAAACCAACTGCTCCATCAGATACTTGAGAGGCTAAACCGGCTTAACTGAAAAGGAAAGCAAAGAGAGCGCCGCAACAAGCGCAGATTTACATACCTCAAGGAGCTACTTGTTGGTAACCACCCACCTAGAGAAGACCCAGACACCCCGGACTCCACTTCATTTACCAGCACAGGGAGCCATGACGGTCCCGATGGTGGAGATGCCGCTACCAGCCCTCCTTTGTTCCTGACAGATGGCACCGAGGACGGTGCAAAGCTTTAAGTGTGGGGAGGTCGGTCAGTACCTGACTTCCGGAGATAATTTTTCTCCCTTAAACACCAATAAAATAGGATATTTATTAATTTTCTTTTGTTTATAATAGGATAAATAGCATAGAAATAGGTAATTGCATGCATGTTCTATTTGGTTAGAAAATAATAAGTTTTTTTAAGACCCTATTTTTGAAAAATTTCACTAATTTAAATCAAAATTTTTGTGTTAAAATTGTTAGAAGTTGTATTTCGAACATAGTTAAAAGCTAGAACACACAACCTGTGAGACTTGAACCTAATAACATGGTTACATTATTTAACCATAAATATTATTCTTGTGTGTTTACTTCTCTATGATTGTGATCTATATTTTGTTCCATCCTATATGTCCAATGTTTAATGTGTTATATGCATGCATATGATTGAGGCCATTAAATGTTTTAGCTCACTTATCCCAAAATAGCCTACCCTTCCATTTACCTTTGTTAGCCACTTTGAGCCTTTTAAATCCCATTTGTTCTATATTTTACCACATTACTAGCCTTAAGAGAAAAAATAATTAAATATTCCAATTGAATCTTTGGTTAGCTTAAGATAGAAATTGTGTGTCAAATGAGTATAGGAAGATTGTGGGAACATGGGTTAATAAGGGAATATGTCATGATAAAATAATGGGAATTTGGGTACCTACTCATGTGAAACTAGAAAAATTGAAAATTCGTGTGCATTGATAATGTTATGTTTATTTTATTTAAAAAAAATCCAAAAATATTCAAGTAATTAAGTAATTAAATAAGGGAACAAAATTACCCCCAATGCTAAGTTAAGTTAATGAAAAGATCAATGCATATGTGATAAAAATTAAAAGAAAAGTTAATGCATGAGTATGTAATCCAAAAGTGAGAATTCTGGGTAGCTAGGCATGAATTTAAAATATATAGAATATGTATATAGGTAAGAGCTTAGGATAATCAAGGATTCAATTTATAGCTCACTTAGCCATATATATACCCTCACCTTTACCTTGACCCCATTACAACCTTAAAAAGACCTCATGATGTTTGCATTGATACATTAAATACTTGTTGATTGGTTAGGTGAAGAACAAGGTTTAGAAAGCATGATTAGAGAAGAGTAGAGTGATTACCCTATACACTAGAGAGACTAGAGTGCATATACACCACCAGTGAGGGTTCAATGCTTAATTCTATGTTCCCTACTTTCATGAGTTGTCTTCTTACAAGTTTACTTGTCTTTATTGTATAGTTTAAATTAGTGAAGTTTGATTTTTTTTTCTTAAAGAACTTATTTATTTTAACCAAGTAGACAAAATCATATAGTTGAATTCATATACATCGGTTGCATTGCATTGCATAAGTCTTACTTTTTCCTATTCATTTATTTTATCTCCTTAAGCTAAGCATGAGGACATGCTAATGTTTAAGTGTGGGGAGGTTGATAAACCACTATTTTATGGTTTATCTTGTGCTTAATTGAATGGTTTCATCAAGTCTTCACCCACTTATTCATACTAATTGCATGATTTTATAACTCCTTCCTAATATTGTTTTATGATTGAAAACTTGCTTCCTAAAGATCTGTAATTAGTATATTTTAATTCTCCTTTATACCATTCGATGCCGTGATCCGTATGTTAAGTGTTTCAGGCTTCATAGGGCAGGAATGGCTTAGAGAATGAAGAGGAAGCTTGCAAAAATGGAAGGAACACAAGAAACTAAGGAGATGACCAGCGAACACTGACGCGCGCGCATGGCTCACGTGAACGCGTGGAATGGAGAAAATCGCAGCGACGCGAGCGAGTGCCTGACGCAAACGCATGGATTGGATTCTGCACGAATGACGCAAACGCATGGACGACACGTACCCGTGACAAGGAAAATCACTGAATAATGCGAACGCGTGGACGACGTGTACGCGTGACCTGCGCGATCTGCAGAATTAACAGAAAATGCTAGAGGCAATTTCGGGCCGCATTTTAACCCAGTTTTCGGCCCATAAACATAAAATAAGGCCAGGGAACATGCAGAGACTCAACACACATCTTAGACAGAGATAATATGATTACTTTTAGTTTTAGATCTGGATCTAGAGAGAGAATTACTCTTCCTCTAGTTTCTCTTTACATTCCTAGTTATTGCTTTTGCTTTTGGAAACTGAATAATCATTACCTCCGTTGAAAATATTATTCTAGTTTGTTTACTTTGTCCCTTACTCTTCCATATCCTTATTTATTTTATTTAGAATTCTAATTGGATTATTTTCATGAATTGTTAGTGAAGAGGATTACTTTTACTTTTAATTAATTTTCAGTCACTATTTTATTTTAATTAATTTATTATGTCTTCTTATATTTTTCTGAGTAATATATTAATTTCAATGGAGTAGATTCCCAAACTTGACATGGGGGTTGATTAAAAGGAGACACTTGAGTTGGAAGGCTTAAGTGTCGGTTAAATTGGAAATTGTTGGCTAGTTCTGTATTTACTAAAGCTAGACCTTCCCAAGGGAGAGGACTAGGATTTGTGAATAAGGATTAGCTCAATCACTTGACTTTCCTTTATTTAGTAAGGGTTAACTAAGTGAAAATAACAACCTTTTTGATACTACACTTAAGAGATCCCAACAAGGATAGAACTTCCAATTAATCATTCCCCCAGTCAAGGCCTTTTTATATTAATAATAATTCTTAGTTTTATTGCTTTCATTTATAATTATTGCTCATTATTCAAACTCAAACTCTTTCGAAAATTCCTGATTAATAAGTTAGCACCCTTTCCTGCAACTTGTTGGGAGACGACCTAGGACTTATACTCCCAGTATTTTTATTTCTAAATTTCGTGACAACTTTTCTAAATTGACAAGGTGGATCTTAGCTGGTTAAGAACTATACTTTCAACGTATTCTCTATATTGATTTCTTAATTAGCCGACTTCTGCCTGCACGTCAGTTAGTTTTTAGCTTAGTTTCATGCATTTCTTAGGCAATAAGTAAGCATTTGTACTTAATATTCTTGCATGCATGCATGTAGCTAAGGTGTGGTAAAATCATGAGAATAAGAGAGCATTTTATGCATGAATTGGTTTATTCAATCAAGAGGTCTTTAAGGCCCTTAAAAGAAGGCTTTGTGATGTAGGGAAAATTGGTCAGTATAGAATTTCTCAATGAATTCTCGTTGCAAGTATAGTTCTAAACCAACAAACAATCCTCAATTAAAAATTTGTTTGTCACAAGTACAAACCCCAATAAAAATAACCAAAGTATTTAAACCTCGGGTCGTCTCTCAAGGAATTGCAGGGAAGTGTTCTTGTTATTGGTTATGGGACAAGTATTTTGGGGTTTTGAATAAGGGACATGAAAGATAAATGATAAGAAAGTAAATGAAACTCAAATGATAAAAAGGTCTTGGCAAGGGTTGATGGTTAAGGATCTTTATCCTCATCACTAACCACAATATGATAATTGCAAGGATCAATCTCATTAAGTCATCCTTTAACAAGTAAAGGAAAGTCAAATGAGCTACATCAATCCTAATCCATAAGTCCTAGCCACTCACTAATTGACTTAGTGAAAGCTAGTGTCAATGGATACCAATTATCAATCACTTGGACATTAGCAACTCAATTTCACCTAAGTTACCATCCCAAGCCAAGAACACAAAAATCTACTCTAACATCCTTCCAAGCATTTAATCAAATACTTGGAAGGCACAAAAGGAAAGAATAATAAAATGACAAGAAATATAAAATCTAACACTACCAAATACAAGGAAATAACAATAACAAATTAGTTAAACAATAAAAGAACATAAAATATGAAATTGCATTAAAGGAAATTAAAATCAACAAAGTGCTCATAGATATGAAAGTAGCAAAATAGAAGAAATTAACAAGAAGAACTAAGAGAACAAAGATGTAGCAACAAGAAATTGAAAGGAAAAGTAGATGAAAACAATAATTAAAATCTAGATCTAAGAAGAGATTTGAATCTAATCTAACCAAATTCTAGAGAGAAGAGAGAGCTTCTCTCTCTAGAATTCTAACCTAAAACATGATAAAAACTCAACTATGACTACTTGGTTCATCCCCCCTTCAATCCTTGGGTTCAATAGTATCAGAAAGAGTTGGATTGGGCCCAAAATGAGCTAGAAATTGCTGGCCACGAGTTGCTAAAAATGGCCCACACTGATCCTGCAACGCGCACGCATGGGCGATGCGTGCGTGTCGCCTAACTGTAAGGCAACTATGGCAAAATTCATATCATTTTGAAGCCCCCGATGTTAGCTTTCCAACGAACTGGAACCGCCTCATTTGGACCTCTGTAGCTCAAGTTATGATCGTTTTAGTACGAAGAGGTCAAGATTGACAGCTTAGCAATTCCTTCATTTCTTCATGAGTTCTCCATTTTTACATGCTTTTTCTTCATTCCTTCAATCCAATCTTTGCATTCTAATCCTGAAATCACTTAACAAACATATCAAGGCATCGAATAGAATTAAAGTAAATTAAATTTATCAATTTTGGGTCTAAAAAGCATGTTTTCACTCTTAAACACAATTTAACGAGAATTTACAAAACCATGATACTTTAGTGAATAAGTGTGGGAAAAGTTGATAAAATCCACTAAATTAAGCACAAGATAAATCACAAAATTGGGGTTTATCAAATCTCCCCACACTTAAACCAAGCATGTCCTCATGCTAAACTCAAGAAAGACTAGAAAAGGGGTATGAACATTTATTTAATGCAAAGAAACTATACGAACCTATCTACATGCATGCAACTAAATGCAAAGTGATTCTACCTACTTGGTAAAAAATGAATCAATCTCCAAGAACATATATAAGCAAGTAGGGCAAAGATAGTATGATGATTCATGAATCCCACCAATTCAAATATCAAAATAAAGTTCAAATAGACTTGCAAGAAGATAGCTCACGAAAGCCGGGAACAAGGAATTGAACATTGAACCCTCACCGAAAGTGTATCCGCTCTAGTCGCTTTAGTGTATAGGGTTGATTCACTCAATTCTCCCCTAATCATGCTTTCCAAGATTTGTTTTTCATCTAACAATCAATACTTATTCAATGCATGCATACATTTATCATGAGGACTTATTCATATGTTGTAATGGGGCTAAGATAAAGGTAAGGATGCATATGGTCAAGTGAGCTTGAAATTTGAATCTTTGATTAACCTAAACTCTCACCAATTACATATAATAACCTATACAATTCTAATATAGTGCCTTGCTACCCATGATTTTCACTTTTTCTCATACTCATGCATTCTCTTAATTCACAGTCCATATGCATTGTTATTACTACTTTGCTTTGGGGCATTTTTGTCCCCTTTTTATTACATTTTTTTCTATACATATTTTTTTTTCTTTTTGTATTTTTTTCTTTTTTTTTTCTTTCTACATTTTTTTTCACAATAAATTATATACAAACATATCAATCTAGCCTGAATCTTGATTCTTCCCCTAACGGAAATCCTTGGCAATATGTCCAGGCAGTCCACAGTTAAAGCATATACCTCTTCCCCTTGTCTGACGGAACTGGTCATAGTTAGCTCCTCTGAGGTTGCCTTGAGTCTGAGGATGCTGAGGTGCATGCCCATAACTCTTGAAGCTTTGCCCCCTCAGTTGAAAGAATTTCCCATGGCGTCGGTGATGAGTGGATAATTTATACGCTTTTTGGCATTATTTTTACATAGTTTTTAGTATGATTTAGTTACTTTTTAGTATATTTTTATTAGTTTTTAATTAAAAATCACATTTCTGGACTTTACTATGAGTTTGTGTGTTTTTCTGTGATTTCAGGTAATTTCTGGCTGAAATTGAAGGACTTAAGCAAAAATCAGATTCAGAGGCTGAAGAAGGACTGCAGATGCTGTTGGATTCTGACCTCCCTGCACTCAAAGTGAATTTTCTGGAGCTACAGGAGTACAAATGGTGCGATTTCAATTGCGTTGGAAAGTAGATATTCAGGGCTTTCCAGAAATATATAATAGTTTATACTTTGCCCGAGTTTAGATGACACAAACTGGCGTTCAACACCAGCTTTCTGCCCTATTCTAGAGTTAAACGCCAGAAACAGGTTGCAAAGCAGAGTTAAACGCCAGAAACAGGTTACAAACTGGCGTTTAACTCCAAGGAAGACCTCTACACATGAAAGCTTCAATGCTCAGCCCAAGCACACACCAAGTGGGCCCGGAAGTGGATTTCTGCATCATTTACTCATTTCTGTAAACCCTAGTTACTAGTTTAGTATAAAAACTACTTTTAGTGATTTATTTCACATCTCTGGAACACATTATGTAACTTTTATGTTCTGAGACCTCCATGGGAGGCTGGCCACTCGGCCATGTCTACCCTATTTTCACTTATGTATTTCCAACGGTAGAGTTTCTACACACCATAGATTAAGATGTGGAGCTCTGATGTTCCTCATGAATTAATGTAAAGTACTATTGTTTTTCTATTCAATTCAAGCCTATTTCTTCTCTAAGATATTTATTCGCACACAAGAACATGATGAATGTGATGATTATGTAACGCTCATCATCATTCTCACTTATGAACGCGTGCCTGACAAACACTTCCGTTCTACATGCAAACAAGCTTGAATGCATATCTCTTAGCCTCCTGATCGTGAAATCAGAGTCTTCGTGGTATAGGCTAGAATTATTGGCGGTCATTCTCAAGATCCGGAAAGTCTAAACCTTGTCTGTGGTATTCCGAGTAGGATCTAGGAAGGGATGGCTGTGACGAGCTTAAAACTCGCGAGTGCTGGGCGTAGTGACAAACGCAAAAGGATTATTGAATCCTATTCCAGTATGATCGAGAACCGACAGATGATTAGCCGTGCGGTGACAGCGCATTTTGGACCATTTTCACTGAGAGGACGAGATGTAGCCATTGACAACGGTGATGCCCAACATACAGCTTGCCATAGAACGGAGTATGAAGGATTGGATGAAGGCAGTAGGAAAGCAAAGATTCAGAAGGAACTAAGCATCTCCATACGCTTATCTGAAATTCTCACTAATGAATTACATAAGTATCTCTATCTTTATTTTACGTTTTATTTATATTTTAATTATTAAAACTCTATAACCATTTGAATCCGCCTGACTGAGATTTACAAGGTGACCATAGCTTGCTTCAAGCCGACAATCTCCGTGGGATCGACCCTTACTCACGTAAGATTTATTACTTGGACGACCCAGTGCACTTGCTGGTTAGTTATGCAAAGTTGTGACAAAGAACTAAGATTATGAACGTGCGTATTAAGTTTTTAGCACCGTTACCAAGGATTGAACGATCACGATTTCGTGCACCAAGTTTTTGGTGCTGCTGCCGGAGAATGAACGATCACGATTTTGTGCACCAAGTTTTTGGTGATGTTGCCGGGGATTGTTCGAGTTTGGACAACTGACGGTTCATCTTGTTGCTCAGATTAGGTAATTTTATTTTATTTTTAAGCTTTTTAATTCTTATTTTCGAAAAAAAACCAAAAAAATCTTATAAAATCATAAAAACCAAAAATTTTATGTTTCTTGTTTGAGTCTAGTGTCAATTTTTAAGTTTGGTGTCAATTGCATCTTTTTAATTTTTCTTAAAATTTTTGAGAATTCATGCATGTGTTCTTCATGATCTTCAAGTTGTTCTTGATGATTTTCTATGTTTGATCTTTAATTTTTCTTGTTTTGTGTCTTTTCTTGTTTTTCATATGCATTTTCAATTTGTTAATATCTAAAGTTTGAAAATTTCTAAGTTTGGTGTCTTGCATGTTTTTCTTTTCTTAAAAATTTTCAAAAATAAGTCTTGATGTTCATCTTGATCTTCAAAGTGTTCTTGGTGTTCATCTTGACATTCAAAGTGTTCTTGCATGCATTAGTTGTTTTGATTCATAATTTCTATGTTTTGTGTCAATTTTGTGTTTTTCTCTCGCCTCATTAAAAATTCAAAAATAAAAAAAAAATATCTTTCCCTTATTCTTCTCATAAATTTCGAAAATTTGGATTGACTTATTCAAAAATTTTTAAAAATCTAGTTGTTTCTTATGAGTCAAGTCAAATTTTCAATTAAAAAAAATCTATCTTTTCAAATCTTTTTCAAAAATCAAATCCTTTTTTTTTCTTAATTTTTTTCGAAAATTTTAAAAATTAATTTTTCAAAATATTTTTCTTAATTTTATCTTATATTTCCGAAATTAATACTAACATTTAATATTTTTATTCAAAAATTTCAAGTTTGTGACTTTCCTATCAAGAAAAATTCAATCTTTAAATTCTAGAATCATATCTTTTAGTTTCTTGTTAGTCAAGTCATCAATTTTGATTTTAAAAATCAAATCTTTTTAATTTATCTTTCAAATCTTTTTCAAAATAAAGTTCAATCATATCTTTTCAATCATATCTTTTTCAAACAAATCAATCATATCTTTTCAAAATTTGATTTCAAAATCTTTTTCTTATTCTTACTTCATATTTTCGAAAATCTCACTAACATTTAATGTTTTAATTCAAAAATTTTCAAGTTGTTACTTGCCTATTAAGAAAGATTCAATCTTTAAATTTTAAAAAATCATATCTTTTAGTTTCTTGTTAGTCAAGTAATCAACTCTAATTTCAAAAGTCAAATCTTTTTAATTTCCTTTTCAAATCTTTTTCAATTAACTACTTGAATTTTTGTTTGATTTTAAAAGTTTTCTATTTTAATCATATCTTTTTCAAAACCACCTAACTACTTTTCTCTCTCCAATTTTCGAAAATCCCTAACCACTTTTTCAAAATTCTTTTTAATTAACTAGTTGTTTTAAATTTCAATCTTATTTTATTTCTTTTTATAGTTTCGAATTCTAATTAATTAATTTAATAAAAACAAAAATATTTTTCTTTTATTTCAATTTGAAACTCGAATTCTTCATCTTCTCTCTTCTCCATTCTACTCTTCTATTCTTCTACTCACATAAAGGAATCTCTATACTGTGACATAGAGGATTCCTCTTCTTTTCTGTTCTCTTCTTTTTCACATGAGCAGGAGCAAGGATAAGAACATTCTTATTGAAGCTGATCCGAAACCTGAAAGGACTCTGAAGAGGAAGCTGAGAGAAGCTAAAACACAACACTCTGAAGAGGACTTTACTGAAATTTTCGAAAAAGAAGTAGAGATGGCCGAAACCAATAACAATGGTGGAGGTGCAAGGAAGATGCTTGGTGACTTTACTGCACCAAATTCCAACTTACATGGAAGAAGCATCTCAATCCCTGCAATTGGAGCAAACAATTTTGAGCTAAATCCTCAATTAGTTTTTCTGATGCAACAAAACTGCACGTTTCATGGACTTCCATCAGAAGATCCTTTTCAGTTCTTAACTGAATTCTTGCAGATCTGTGATACTGTTAAGACCAATGGGGTTGATCCCGTGGTCTACAGGCTTATGCTTTTCCCGTTTGCTGTAAGAGACAGAGCTAGAATATGGTTGGACTCTCAACCTAAAGATAGCCTGAACTCTTGGGATAAGCTGGTCACGGCTTTCTTAGCCAAGTTCTTTCCTCCTCAAAAGCTTAGCAAGCTTAGAGTGGATGTTCAAACCTTCAGACAAAAAGAAGGTAAATCCCTCTATGAAGCTTAGGAGAGATACAAGCAACTGACCAAAAAGTGTCCTTCTGACATGCTTTCAGAATGGACCATCCTGGATATATTCTATAATGGTCTGTCTGAATTATCAAAGATGTCATTGGACCATTCTGCAGGTGGATCCATTCACCTAAAGAAAATGCCTGCAGAAGCTCAGGAACTCATTGACATGGTTGCAAATAACCAGTTCATGTACACTTCTAAAAGGAATCCTGTGAGTAATGGGACGCCTCAGAGGAAGGGAGTTCTTAAAATTGATGCTCTGAATGCCATATTGGCTCAGAACAAAATATTGACTCAGCAAGTCAATATGATTTCTCAGAGTCTGAATGGATTGCAAGCTGCATCCAACAGTACTCAAGAGGCATCTTCTAAAGAAGAAGCTTATGATCCTGAGAACCCTGCAATAGCAGAGGTGAATTACATAGGTGAACCCTATGGAAACACCTATAATCCCTCATGGAGAAATCATCCAAATTTCTCATGGAAGGATCAACAAAAGCCTCAACAAGGCTTTAATAATGGTGGAAGAAACAGGTTTAACAATAGCAAGCCTTTTCCATCCTCCACTCAGCAACAGACAGAGAATTCTGAGAAGAATCTATCTAGCTTAGCAAATATAGTCTCTGATCTATCTAAGGCCACTATTAGTTTCATGAATAAAATAAGGTCCTCCATCAAAAATTTGGAGGCACAAGTGGGCCAGCTGAGTAAAAGAATCACTGAAACTCCTCCTAGTACTCTCCCAAGCAATACAGAAGAGAATCCAAAAAGAAAGTGCAAGGCCATAACCTTACTTGGTGTGGCCGAACCCATAGAGGAGGAGGAGGACGTGAATCCCAATGAGGAAGACCTCATGGGACGTCCTCTGAACACTAAGGGATTCCTCAATGAGGACCTGAAGGAATCTGAGGCTCATACAGAGACCATAGAGATTCCATTCAACTTGCTTCTGCCCTTCATGAGCTCTGATGAGTATTCTTCCTCTGAAGAGGATGAAGACATTACTGAAGAGCAAGTTGCTAAGTACCTTGGTGCAATCATGAAGCTGAATGCCAAATTATTTGGTAATGATACTTGGGAAGATGAACCTCCCTTGCTCACCAATGAACTAAATGCATTTGATAGGCAGAAATTACCTCAAAAGAAACAAGATCCTAGTAAATTCCTAATTCCCTATAACATAGGCACCATGACCTTTGAGAAGGCTCTGTGTAACCTGGGGTCAGGCATTAACCTTATGCCACTCTCTGTAATGGAGAAACTTGAGATCTTTGAGGTACAAGCTGCCAGAATCTCATTAGAGATGGCAGACAACTCAAGAAAACAGGCTTACGGACTAATAGAGGACGTGTTAGTAAAGGTTGAAGGCCTTTACATCCCTGCTGATTTCATAATCCTAGACACTGGGAAGGATGAGGATGAATCCATCATCCTTGGAAGACCCTTCCTAGCCACAGCAAGAGCTGTGATTGATGTGGACAGAGGAGAGTTGGTCCTTCAACTGAATGAGGACTACCTTGTATTTAAGACTCAAGGATCTCCTTCTATAACCATGGAGAGGAAGCATGAAAAGCTTCTTTCACTGCAGAGTCAACCAAAGCCCCCACAGTCATACTCTAAGTTTGGTGTTGGGAGGTTCCAACAATGCTCTGAACATCTGTGAGGCTCCATAAAAGCTCACTGTCAAGCTATTGACATTAAAGAAGCACTTGTTGGGAGGCAACCCAATGTTATTTAATTATATCTATTTTATTTTTATTGTTATTTCATGTTTTATTAGATTGATGATCATGTGAAGTCACAAGAACAACTGAAAAATTAAAAACAGAATCAAAAACAGCAGAAGAAACAGCACACCCTGGAGGAAGAACACTCTGGCGTTTAAACGCCAGAAACAAGCATCTGTCTGGCATTTAACGCCAGAAACAAGCACCAAGCTGGCATTTAACGCCAGAAACAAGCATCAACCTGGCATTAAACGCTAGAAACAGGCTACATTTGGGCGTTTAACGCCAAAAACAGGCAGCAGTCTGGCGTTAAATGCCAGTATTGCATACAAAGGGCGTTTTACACGCCTAATTGGAGCAGGGATGTTAAGTCCTTAACCCCACTGGATCTGTGGACCCCACTGGATCTGTGGACCCGACAAGATCCCCACCTACCCTAACTCTCTCTCTTCAAACCTTTTCATAATACTCTTCCCCATAAACCCCACCTACCTCCAAAATTCAAATGCTTTTCCCTCCTAAACCCAACCCTAATGGCCGAACCCTAAACCTCCCCCCACTCCTATATAAACCCCTCATTCCTTCTTCATTTTCACCCAACACAACCCTTTCTTCTTCCCCTTGGCCGAATACACACCTCTCTCCCTCTCCTCCATTTTTCTTCTTCTTCTCTTTCTTTCTTTCTTCTTTTGCTCGGGGACGAGCAAACATTTTAAGTTTGGTGTGGTAAAAGTATTGCTTTTTGTTTTTCCATAACCATTAATGGCACCTAAGGCCAGAGAAACCTCAAGAAAGAGGAAAGGGAAGGCAATTGCTTCCACCTCTGAGTCATGGAAGATGGAGAGATTCATCTCAAAGGTCCATCAAGACCACTTCTATGAAGTTGTGGCCAAGAAGAAAGTGATCCATGAGGTTCCTTTCAAGCTCAAAAAGAATGAGTATCTGGAGATCCGACATGAGATCCGAAGAAGAGGTTGGGAAGTTCTCACCAACCCCATTCAACAAGTCGAGATCTTAATGGTTCAAGAGTTCTATGCAAACGCATAGATCACTAGGAACCATGATCAAAGTGTGAACCCGAATCCAAAGAATTGGCTTATAATGGTTCGGGGAAAATACTTAGATTTCAGTCCGGAAAATGTAAGTTTGGCGTTCAACTTGCCAATGATGCAAGAAAACGCACGCCCCTACACTAGAAGGGTCAACTTTGATCAAAGGTTGGACCAAGTCCTCATGGACATATGTGTGGAAGGAGCTCAATGGAAAGTTGACTCAAGAGGCAAGCCGGTTCAATTGAGAAGACTGGACCTTAAGCCTGTAGCTAGAGGATGGTTGGAGTTTATTCAATGCTCAATCATTCCTACTAGCAACCGGTCTGAAGTTACTATAGACCGGGCCATCATGATCCATAGTATCATGATTGGGGAGGAAGTGGAAGTTTATGAGATTATACCTCAAGAACTCTACAAGGTGGCTGACAAGTCCTCTACTTTGGCAAGGTTAGCCTTTTCTCACCTCATTTGCCACCTCTACAATTCGGCTGGAATTGACATAGAGGGAGACATCCTCATTGAAGAGGACAAGCCCATCACTAAGAAAAGGATGGAGCAAACAAGAGATCATGGACCTCAACAAGAGCATGAGGAAATTCCTCACCATGAAATCCCTGAGATGCCTCAAGGGATGCACTTCCCTCCACAGAACTATTGGGAGCAAATCAACACCTCCCTAGGAGAATTAAGTTCTAACATGGGAAAACTAAGGGTAGAACACCAAGAGCACTCCATCATTCTCCATGAGATTAGAGAAGATCAAAGAGCTATGAGGGAGGAGCAACAAAGACAACGAAGAGACATAGAGGAGCTCAAGAGCACCATTATTTCTTCAAGAAGAGAAAGATGCCACCCTCACTAAGGTGGACCCGTTCCTTAATCTCTTTGTCTATTTATTTTTTTCTGTTTTTCGTCTACTATGCTTTATGTTTATGTTTGTGTCTTATTACATGATCATTAGTATTTAAGTGTCTATGTCTTAAAGCTATGAATGTCCTATGAATCTATCACCTTTCTTAAATGAAAAATGTTTTAATTACAAAAGAACAAGAAGTTCATGATTTCAAATTTATCCTTGAAACTAGTTTAATTATTTTGATGTGGTGGCAATACTTTTTGTTTTTCTGAATGAATGCTTGAACAGTGCATATGTCTTTTGATATTGTTGTTTATGAATGTTAAATATGTTGGCTCTTGAAAGAATGATGAAAAGGAGAAATGTTATTGATAATCTGAAAAATCATAAAATTGATTCTTGAAGCAAGAAAAAGCAGTGAATAAAAAAGCTTGCGAAAAAAAAAAAGAAGAAAAGAAAAATGGCGAAAAAAAGAAAAAAAAAGAGAAAGAAAAAGAAAAAGCAAGCAGAAAAAGCAAAAAACTCTTTAAACCAAAAGGCAAGAGCAAAGATCCAATAGCCCTTAAAACCAAAAGGAAAGGGTAAAAAGGATCCAAGGCTTTGAGCATTAGTGGATAGGAGGGGCTAAAGGAATAAAATCCTGGCCTAAGCGGCTAAACCAAGCTATCCCTAACCATGTGCTTGTGGCGTGAAGGTGTCAAGTGAAAACTTGAGACTGAGCGATTAAAGTCAAGGTCCAAAGCAAAAACAGAGTGTGCTTAAGAACCCTGGACACCTCTAATTGGGGACTCTAGCAAAGCTGAGTCACAATCTGAAAAGGTTCACCCAATTATGTGTCTGTGGCATTTATGTATCCGGTGGTAATACTGGAAAACAAAGTGCTTAGGGCCACGGCCAAGACTCATAAAGTAGCTGTGTTCAAGAATCAACATACTGAACTAGGAGAATCAATAACACTATCTGAATTCTGAGTTCCTATAGATGCCAATCATTCTGAACTTCAAGGGATAAAGTGAGATGCCAAAACTGTTCAGAGGCAAAAAGCTACTAGTCCCGCTCATCTGATTGGAGCTAAGTTTTATTGATACTTTGGAATTTATAGTATATTCTCTTCTTTTTATCCTATTTGATTTTCAGTTGCTTGGGGACAAGCAACAATTTAAGTTTGGTGTTGTGATGAGCGGATAATTTATACGATTTTTGGCATTGTTCTCACATAGTTTTTAGTATGATTTAGTTACTTTTTAGTATATTTTTATTAGTTTTTAATTAAAAATCACATTTTTGGACTTTACTATGAGTTTGTGTGTTTTTCTGTGATTTCAGGTAATTTCTGGCTGAAATTGAGGGATTTGAGCAAAAATCAGATTCAGAGGCTGAAGAAGGACTACAGATGCTGTTAGATTCTGAACTCCCTGCACTCAAAGTGGATTTTCTGGAGCTACAGGAGTACAAATGGCGCGCTCTCAATTGCGTTGGAAAATAGACATCCAGGGATTTCCAAAAATATATAATAGTCTATACTTTGCTCGAGTTTAAATGACGCAAACTGGCGTTCAACGCCAGCTTTCTGCCCTATTCTGGATAAACAAAGCTGAGTTAAACACCAGAAACAAGTTACAAACTGGCGTTTAACTCCAAGGAAGACCTCTACACGTGAAAGCTTCAATGCTCACCCCAAGCACACACCAAGTGGGCCCGGAAGTGGATTTCTGCATCATTTACTCATTTCTGTAAACCCTAGTTACTAGTTTAGTATAAAAACTACTTTTAGTGATTTATTTCACATCTCTGGAACACATTATGTAACTTTTACGTTCTGAGACCTCCATGGGAGGCTGGCCACTCGGCCATGTCTACCCTATTTTTACTTATGTATTTCCAACGGTAGAGTTTTTACACACCATAGATTAAGGTGTGGAGCTCTGCTGTTCCTCATGAATTAATGCAAAGTACTATTGTTTTTCTATTCAATTCAAGCCTATTTCTTCTCTAAGATATTCATTCGTACACAAGAACATGATGAATGTGATGATTATGTGACGCTCACTATCATTCTCACTTATGAACGTGTGCCTGACAAACACTTTCGTTCTACATGCAAACAAGCTTGAATGCATATCTCTTAGCCTCCTGATCATGAAATCAGACTCTTCGTGGTATAGGCTAGAATTATTGGCGGCCATTCTCGAGATCCAGAAAGTCTAAACGTTGCCTGTGGTATTCCGAGTAGGATCTGGGAAGGGATGGCTGTGACGAGCTTAAAACTCGCGAGTGCTGGGCGTAGTGACAAACGCAAAAGGATTATTGAATCCTAATCCAGTATGATCGAGAACCGACAGATGATTAGCCGTGCGGTGACAGCGCATTTTGGACCATTTTCACTGAGAGGACGGGATGTAGCCATTGACAACGGTGATGCCCAACATACAGCTTGCCATAGAAAGGAGTATGAAGGATTGGATGAAGGCAGTAGGAAAGCAAAGATTCAGAAGGAACTAAGCATCTCCATACGCTTATCTGAAATTCTCACTAATGAATTACATAAGTATCTTTATCTTTATTTTACATTTTATTTATATTTTAGTTATTAAAACTCTATAACCATTTGAATCCGCCTGACTGAGATTTATAAGGTGACCATAGCTTGCTTCAAGCCGACAATTTCCGTGCGATCGACCCTTACTCACGTAAGGTTTATTACTTGGACGACCCAGTGCACTTGCTGGTTAGTTGTGCGAAGTTGTGACAAAGAACTAAGATTATGAACGTGCGTGTTAAGTTTTTAGCACCATTACCAAGGAATGAACGATCACGATTTCGTGCACCAAGTTTTTGGTGCCGTTGCCGGGGAATGAACGATCACGATTTTGTGCACCAGTCGGTCATTGTTACTCCCACGAGCGTCCTTTGCCAAATCCACCTTCCTAGCACATTCTTCCACAACTCTTGCCTTGTTCACCAACTCCAAGAATCTCCTAATCTCTAACGGAGCCACAGTGGTCATAATGTCATCCTTGAGTCCCTCTCGGTACTTGATGCATTTCCATCCTTCGTAGGATTCAGGAGCTCCCTGACATACCCTCGAAAATCTGCAAAGTTCTTCAAATTTGCTGGTGTACTGTGCCGCGGTCATAGACTCTTGCTTCAGCTACATGAGTTCCAATTCCCTTGCTTCCCTCATTGACTTCGAAAAGTACTTCTTATAGAACAAAGTCTGAAACAGTTCCCATGGGATATCCCCATTCTGTAGTTGCATCAGTCGGCACTCCCCTTGCCACCACTGTTGTGCCTCACCCAACAACTGATAAGCCTAAAACTCCATGAACTGATTCTCCGGAATATGTTGAGCTTGCAATGCACACTCCATGGCTTGAAACCAGTTATTTGCTTCAGTAGGATCCATCGATCCCTTAAAACTAGGCGGGTTAACCTTCAGAAAGGTCGCTAACGTCATCGGAGCACCACCTCCCAAGCCATTTCCTGCACCTTCTCCATTCCCATGGCCGTTACCATTCCCATTGTCATTACCGTTTCCTTGTCCTATCCTTTCCAAAGCCTCAGCAGTCGCAGCTGTATTCGCTTGCATAGTATTGGCTAGGTGGGTCACAGTCGCCATAAACTCAATGTGGTTATCGGCCGATTGGTCATTCTCACTGTCTCTCTACGTATGGGAACAACCTCGTCCACGAGTAGCCATTCAGGTTCCTATCCACACCAAACAATCGATATCAAGGTGATCAGTCTCAATATCTCAAGTCTAGTATTTCAATTATCCCAAAAAGGCACTCACAAACAAGCATGCTATGCATATCAAGCAGATAACATAAATAGCATGAAAGAAAATTGACCCAGAGTATGCAATAAAGCACAATCGGCCCATCCCTCAGGCTCACAAGGAAGAACCACTCTGATATCATAAAATGTAACACCCCTTTATCCTAAGCCTTACCTCTAGTCGTAAAGCGAAGGATAACAAGGTATCATGATAGTTATAAAGCTCATACATTAATAAATATATAAGAAAATAATAATAGTGGGAGCCTGATGAAGGAATAAAGCTCAAAATCACGTAAAGCGAATTTACAAAGCGCGAAGCGTTCACACACGATGACTAAAAGCTTAAAGGCACGAAATACAATATGAGGCTTAATATAATAATAGTCAAGGTAGTATATATAAGTATGATAAAAAAAAAAACTCTAGTCGTAGCCCGCGGAGTTTAGGCCGACTAGATACAAACAGAAGATACAAAGTTTTTGAGTTAGAAACAGCTTATACAACTTATCTCTCAAAGTAAGCCCCTAAGACAGCAGAGTATAAAAAACAAAAGTGAGAGAACTACAACATAATAAACAAAATACAAAGACAATAGAAGATCCCCCACTCTGTCACCATCCACAAACTCACCTAGGTGGGTTAGGACCTGCATCTGAAAAACAACAACAATATATGGTATGAGAACCGGAGGTTCTCAGTATGGTAACAGTGCCCAATATATAAGATATAAGGTTTCGGGACGCCAAAGGCAATCCTAGAACTTCACCTTACAGATATTCAAGCTTATCAAAAATAAATAACTTAAACCATAAGCCATAAACAGTGTTATCTAAATTTAGGGAATTTCTAACTAATGCTAAACACACTGCTGTATCCCACAGCCTTTGCCAACCTAACCTCCGTGTGATCCCATCACCACAGCCTCCCGATCCTCCTCAACACTAGTAAAACACATTTAATGCAAGCAAGTAAAGCACAAATAGTATTCATGTATAACAGATAAGTCAATTAGCATTTAGACATATTAATCAAATAGGCATAACTCAAGTAATCAAAGCAAACAAGCAGATAGAAGATGCATATGATGAATTCCTACCCAATTTGGCTCGTGATATTACTTGTCAGTTCAAAATGCCAACCCGACACATCCCCGGGATGTCGCCTTTCTGCCACGACTAGGGATATAGTGCCCTGCTCACTATTTTTAGTTCCCAGCACTTTATCTTGCGCCCCGTGAGTTATAGTGCCCGACACACTCTTTCGGGTTATAGTGCCCGAGTTCACTCTGGCAGTAGAAAGGTTATGTGAGTGGGAGACTACCACAGTCTTTATATCTCAACGTGGGCAAGAGACTGCCTCGGCCACTATGCCGGTAACGCTACCTCGACAAGCGGAAGACTGCAACAGCCCTTGCCCGAGGCGCATAGCGACTTACCAATCATAACAATTCAATAATACAGCATAGCTCATAGCATTGTTTCTTTTATACTCATTCCAATCTCATCATCCATCATCATTATTCCAATTCATCATCAAACCGGCTCCCTACTAGTTCACAAGATAAAACCAGCCAACTAACATACCAAGCCTAAGTCATTGTCTTCTAAAACTCGTATATAAATCCATTAAATCTCAAATATAAACCCATCTATACTAATCCCTGGCCTAATTACTGGCCACAATTCTTAAGGAGAAGTTAAGGGAGTTTAGAAAGCTAGAGAGTCCTTAAAAGTGAAGAAAAACACATTTTCATCAAAATAGGAGGCACGCGTACGCGTGGGTGCATTTTTTTGCTTGCGTACGCGAAATACCAAACCCAGAAGGGTTGGTCGTGTCGCTTGCAAGTGGTCGCGTACGCAAACCCTCAATTTCACTGCTCGCGTACGCAAGCATTTCAACAATTCTCAATAACATCATTAATCAATATCAATTACCAAATTCATCACTATCATCAAATTTATTATACATCTTCAAATCTACAATCATCAACAACCATTTTAATCCTATCCTAAGGTCCACTAGCCTATGGTTCACAAAATATTATATACTACATAAAGGAAACTGAAACCAAACATTGGCCGATTATCCTCCATGCACAAAACCACTTCACCACAAGCTTTCAAGCCTTCACTCAACACCAAACAAGACCAAGAGCACTCTATATCATGAAAAATAATAAGAATCAAAGCTAGGGTTTATGACATTCAACTAAACACAAGGGTTTAGTGATATCTTACCTTGCCCAATGAGTTTTAGGGTAAAACCCACTACTCACCCAAGCCAGATTACACCTAAACAACAAGGACACATAGATACTCAACAACTCAAAGAGACATTTTCAAAAATGACATAAGAAAGAGAGACTGAGAAGGAAAGAGTGAGTTTCTTACCACTTTGTTTAGCTAGAAACAATGGGCTCGATGAGAGCTTCGAGTGGCCGTAAAGGCTTGTCAATCGAAGCACCGTAACTCAAGATATGGATAAAAGATGGAGAGAGTGAATAGTGTTCTTCTTCTTCCTCTCTTTCCTCAAAAACCAGCACCCCCTTTGTATGTTGATGTGGAAATTCTAACCACAAACTAACCGGCAAGTGCACCGGGTCGTACCAAGTAATACCTCAGGTGAGTGAGGGTCGATCCCACGAGGATTGATGGACTAAGCAACAATGGTTAAGTGATTCACTTAGTTAGACAAACAAAAAAGAGTGTTTGAGTGTTCAAAAGCATTAAATAGTAAATTCAGTAAATAAGAGAGCAAGCAGCAAATAAGTTGTGAATAATAATATGGAGGAACAGTTAAGACTTCAGAGTTATCTATTTTTCGGATTGACTTTTCTTATTAATTTATTTTAATCATGCAACATTTAATTCATGGTAAATTATATGTGACTAGACCCTAATTCTTTAGACCTTTCTAGTCTCCTCTAACTTTCATCAACAGCCAATTCCTTGGTCAATTAATTCCAATTAGGGGGTGAAGTTTAATTCTAGTTATTATGCCACAAAAATCTTAATTACCCAAATATAAGAGGATTATATGTCACGTATCCCGTTAAGTCCAGATAATTAGAATTTAGGAGAATATGTTTTAAAGTTGTTGTTCAAGTAAAGAGTTTTTCCAAGTTATACAAGAACTCAATTAGAAAGAGGGTCATACTTCCGTTCCACCCAAATTCATAAATTAAAGAACGAAAAAAAATTTTGAAATATAAATCAGTACATGAATTAAAATAGAAAAATAATAGTATCAATCCATATAATAGACAAAGCTCCTAACCTTAACAGTGGAGGTTTAGTTGCTCATGGTTCAGAGTGAAAAACTAGGATTGTAAAATTGGGGTAAGGTGGAATAAAAAGTTAACTAATTGGCATCCCCAAAAGAGAAGTTTCTTTTCTATTTTATATCTAATCCTAATTAATTCAAAATCTATTTCTAAAACTAAAATAATATCTTTTCCTATTTAAAATAAAAATAAAGTTTAAATTCGACTTAATTATAACAATCAGCGTTTTTTGCACGTGGCGCATGTCACGCGTATGCGTCGATGGTCTTCTTCGCGGGTCACGCGTATGCGTCAGGTACACGCATGCATCGCTGAGCAAATCTCCAAATCACGCGCACGTGTCAGGTACGCGCACAGGTCGCTCCGCAAATCTTCAAATCACGCGCACGCGTCAGGTACGCACACGCGTCGCTCCTCGTTGGTCATCTCCTTTAATTCTTGTGCTGATTCCATTTGTGCAAGCTTCCTCTCCATCCTCTAAGCCATTCCGGCCCTATATAGCCTTCTTCTCTTTTTCTATGGAAGCTCCGTCAAATCCAACCAAATGCTACCTAAAATAAATAGACTTGCACAAGACTCAAAGTAGCATCCATAGTGGCTAAAAGATAATTAATTCTTGATTAAACTCAACAATTTAAATGCAAATTCACTAGAAAAAGATAGAAAAGATGCTCACGCATCACAACACCAAACTTGAATTGTTGCTTGTCCTCAAGCAACCAGACTAATATAGGCTTAGGATGTGAATTTGCATGAGAATGAGATTTTGATTAAACTCATGTCTCTTCTTATAGTGGGGTTTACAACTGCAATCTTGAATAGTTTTGGCATCTCACTCTCCTTTGAATCAGAAGGATGTTACTGTCATTCGGAATTAGAATCCGGATAATATTATGAATTCTCTGATCTTTTGTAACTCAATTTAACCCTTGAACATAGCAATTTTTCTTTGATTCTCTTTTCTTTGGTGCTTTGCACCTTGAGCCTAGCCGTGACTTTAAATATTTTGTCTCAAGCTTCACTTGACACAGAAACACCACCAGCACTTAACTGGAGAACTCTCTTTAAGTTCTGATTTTCCTTCCAGTTACTCCCAGACAGTGGTGCTCAAAGCCTTTGGCATACTCTGCTAATTGCAATTGATCTCGACTCTAAATGTTCTGTCTCAAGGATTACTTGACACAAGAACACCACAAGCATGTGACTAGGGAAACAACTCTTTGAGCTTTTAATCATGTCTGACCTCCCTAGTCATTGATGCTCAGAGCCTTAGACCTTGCTTTTATATCCTCTCTTTTTTTTTTTCAATGCTGTTTCTTTTGCTTCAAGGATTAAACTTTTACTTATTGCAGAGACTTCATAATAGTTCTCTAAATTCCTGTTCCTTGTATATCAACATTCTTTGATTCAAATTTAAATATGCATTGCTCATGTCATGCATTCAGGGTCACAGAAAATACCACCACATTTAAGTGAATAAGACTACTCTTCAATATAAACTCAATTTCTCATGCAATATATCACTTATTTTTTCTTTTTTCTTTTTAGATTCAAGTTTAGTGAACGGTACATGAGACAAATAGCAGAATGAAACTAATTTTAAGAACTGAAAGTACTAAAGACCATGCAGGCAATCAAAGCAACAGAAAACAATAAGATAAGAATGGAAGAGAAATAGAATGAAAGGAACTTAACCACCTCAGTTATGCTAGTGGCCATCTCATTCCTCTATGAAGAAAATAAAAAAAAAAGCCATAAGCGAAGCGACAACACCAAACTTAAAGGTTTTCTTGTCCTCAAGCGAAGAAGAATCTGAAAACAAAAACAAATAGTATGATGAAAGAATAATAAAAGGATAAAAGAACAAGAGAGAATTAGGATTGGGGGTAGATGAATTGAAATCAGGCGCTGAGGGGATTAATTTGGGCATCGCATACGATGCGTACGTGTCAAGGACGCGTACGCGTGATGTTGGTTGTGCGAATGGCACAAGGGCAGCCTCGCGCACGCACAACACTCTGTTCGAGTGGCCTGGGAACCAAAATTCTCATATGACACGTGCGCGTCAGGGACGCGTACGCGTGGATGGCCATTGTGGGAAAACGACGTGCACGCGTCAGGGACGCGTATGCGTGGTGGGGCTTGTGCTCCCAACGCAGTTCCAGCCCCACACCATCATAACTCTCTGGCCATACACCCATTTACGCCGATTTGCAGGGTCACGCGTACGCGTGGGGGACACACATGCGTGGATGACTAAAAGCGCAAACGACGCGCACGCGTGGGGTACGCGTATGCGTGGGCTTGTTTGTGCGCAAAACATAGTTCCAACGCCTCTCCCGCTCAACTCTCTGTTCACTTCTATTTTTCACGCACACACATATGACGCGTACGCGTCAGTGACGCTTGCGCGTTGTGTGCTCATTTTTTTTTTGAAATATTCGGTTCTTGTTCTAAAATAGCTGCATGATCAGAAAAACAGTAAAAACTCAATAAAAATCAAATAAGTAAGAAAACTACTACTACGAAAAATAACTAACGATACGAAATTATTGGGTTACCTCCCAACAAGCGCTTCTTTACCATCACTAGCTTGACGGTCAGCTCTTCTAAGGAGGAGGATCATAGGGGCTCAGCTCTTCACCCCTTACTTTGAACTTCTTTCCTATGTCTCCATAAATTATCTCAATATGCTCCAGAGAGAGAATTCTGTTTACTTTATAAATCCACACGGATTTCTAGTCAACACCACCTTCATTCCTGGGGAGAAACCTTCAGTGGGGATCTTTTTGTTTCTTCATCCCCTGGGTATTTTCTTCTTTTTGGGAACCTCCTCCTTGAAGGATGATGCATTCCCGACACCAAACTTAGGTTTGATATTAGGAGGAATTTTATTGATTGTCACCAAAGGAGGTTTGAGCTGCAGATTCTACTGTCCGTCATCAGGGGGTTCTTGAAGGTTTGGATCAATAAGCTCAGTCTGCATGTACCTCTCTTCTTTATCTGCTGAATGTATATCTTTGAAGATATGAAAGACTAGTTGCTCATTATGCATTCTGAGCACTAATTCACCCACTTCTACATCAATTAGAGCTCTCCCAGTGGCTAGGAATGGCCTTCCTAGAATTATAGAGGCATTCTCATCCTCCCCCATGTCAAGAATCACAAAATCTGCTGGGAGGAAGAACTTACCCACTTTGACCAAGATATTCTCCACTAATCCGTATGCAGGCTTCATAGATTTGTCTGCCATCTGTAATGCTATCCCTGTGGGTTGTGCCTCTTGGATTTGCAACTTCTTCATCACAGACAAGGGCATTAAATTGATGCTTGCTCCCAGATCACATAATGCTTTCTCAAAGGTTGTACTCCCAATGGTGCATGGAATTTGGAAGCTCCCTGGATCCGGCATCTTCCTTGGTAAGTTATTCTGAATGATGGCACTACATTCCTTAGTCAAGACCACAGTCTCATCTCCCTTCAAAGGCTTCTTTTTTGACAACAACTCCTTTATAAATTTGACATCGAGAGGCATTTACTCCGAAACCTCAGCAAAAGGAATGTTAATTTGCAACTTTCTGAAGACTTTCAAGAACTTTGAAAACTACTTGTCCTTGGTCTCCTTTTGAAGTCTCTGAGGATATGGCATTTTAGGCTTGTACTCAGGAGCTTTTGGCAATGTAGGATAAGTGTCAAAAGAGTCTGGAAATGGGTTGTCCGCACGCTTTGGAGGGACGTGCTCTACTTCTTCCTTCTTCTCCTCTGGAGCCTCTTTTTCAACTAACTCTCCATTGACTTTGGTCTCAGAGCCAGCTACTTTACCACTTCTCAATTGAATAACCTTGCAATCTTCTTTTTCAACTGGCTCTTCATTAACTTGTCCTTTCGTACTTGCCACTTGTCCACTTATCAAGGTGATAGCCTTGCATTCCTCTCTTGGATTTGGAATTGTGATACCAGGAAGGCTATTAGTGGTCCTCTGATCAATTTCATTAACTTTTGGGGCTAATTGACCCATCTGAATCTCCAAGTTCTTGATGGATGCTCTGGTTTCCTGTCTAAAACTTGCCAATATTGCTTTCAAATCATTGTTCTGCTGGGGCTGAGAAGTTTCTTGGTGAGATGACTGAAACTGGTGTTTATTAAAACTATTCTGTTGAAAACCACCCTGAAAATTATTATTAAAATTCTGTGGCCTCTGAGGTTACTCTCTCTACCCAAAAATTGGGTGATTTCTCCACCCCTGATTGTAGATCTGAGAATAGGGATCATTATTGGGATTTCTAGGAGCATTCCCCATGTAATTGACCTGTTCAGAAGAGGATTGAGCATAATCATAATTATCATTTTGCACAAAATTATCTGTCATGTCATAAGAGACCTCTTGAGGTGGATTTTGGGTGTTGGTAGCTGAGACTTGCATGCCACCCATCTGCTGAGTAAGTAGATTTATTTGCTGAGACATAAGCTTGTTTTGAGCAAGAATAGCATTAAGAGCTTCTACTTCCATAACACCCTTCTTCTGAGGAGTCTCGGAGTTCACAGGATTCCTGTTAGATGAGTATAAATATTGGTTGCTAGCAACCAATTCAATCAGCTCAATAGTCTCCTCCAGTGTCTTCTTCTTGTGCAATGAACTACCTGTAGAATTATCTAAGCACATTTTGGACATTTCACCCAAGCCTTCATAAAAGATATCTAGTTGGGTCTATTTGGAGAACATGTCTAGAGGGCATTTCCTAGTCAGTAGCTTGTACCTCTCCCAAGCTTCATAAAGAGTTTTACCATCCTTCTGCCTGAAGGTCTGAACCTCCACCCTAAGCTTAGTCAGCTTCTTTTGTGGGAAAAATTTAGTAAGAAACTCAGTAACAACCTTGTCCCAAGTATCCAAACTCTCCTTGGGTCGAGAATCTAGCCATAGCTTTGCTCCATCCCTCAAAGCAAACGGGAAGAGCATGAGATTGTACACCTCTGGGTTCACTCCATTTGTCTTCACAGTATCACAAATCTGCAGAAAGTTAGAAATAAATTGATTTGGAAAGATCTGCAGTAGGAGCAGAGTAAGAGCCAAGTACTCTCCTTTGTTGCTCATTCTCATTCGGATTTGCCACATTGGCATTAACAGCATTATTAGGATCCATAGTGGATTCTATAGCCTTGTAAAGTCTTACTTGTTGCAAACGCTGCCTGAAAGTCTTTTCAGGTTCAGGATCAAAGTCTAAAAGAGGTTCCTTGTCTCTGTTCCCGCGCATAAATAAACAGAAAATAAGAGAAGATGGGAATCTCTACGTCAGAGTGCAGAGAATTTTCAATGAGGTAACCTGTGTAAAATAATAAAATAGAAACACTAAATAAATAAAAAAATTTTCGAAAATAAACAGGAAAAATAAACAAGAAAATTAAAATGAAATTTACTAGGCGACACCAAACTTAATTTCAGAAATTAAGGAAAAATATTAGTGTTATTTGTTTATTAAAATTTTTTTTTCGAAAATATTAAAGCAAAATTTAAATAAAAATTAAAACTAAAACGCCTAATCTAAGCAATCAAACAACTGATAGTTGTTAATCACAGTCAATCCCCAGCAACGGTGCCAAAAACTTGATGCGGAAATTCTAACCACAAACTAATCGGCAAGTGCACCGGGTCGTACCAAGTAATACCTCAGGTGAGTGAGGGTCGATCCCATGAGGATTGATGGACTAAGCAACAATGGTTAAGTGATTTACTTAGTTAGACAAACAGAAAAGTGTGTTTGAGTGTTCAAAAGCATTAAACAGTAAATTCAGTAAATAAGAGAGCAAGCAGCAAATAAGTTGTGAATAATAATATAGAGGAACAATTAAGGCTTTAGAGTTATCTATTTTTCGGATTGAATTTTCTTATTAATTTATTTTAATCATGCAAGATTTAATTCATGGCAAACTATATGTGACTAGACCTTAATTCCTTAGACTTTTTTAGTCTCCTCTAACTTTCATCAACAGCCAATTCCTTGGTCAATTATTTCCAATTAGGGGGTGAAGTTTAATTCTAGTTATTATGCCATAAAAATTCTAATTACCCAAATATAAGAGGATTATATGTCACATATCCTGTTAAGTCCATATAATTAGAATTTAGGAGAATATGTTTTCAAGCTGTTGTTCAAGTAAAGAGTTTTTCCAAGTTATACAAGAACTCAATTAGAAAGAGGGTCATACTTCCGTTCCACCCAAATTCATAAAATAAAGAACGACAATAATTCTTGAAATATAAATCAGTACATGAATTAAAATAGAAAAATAATAGTATCAATCCATACAATAGACAGAGCTCCTAACCTTAATAGTGGAGGTTTAGTTGCTCATGGTTCAGAGGGAAAAACTAGGATTGTAAAATTGGGCTGAGGTGGAATGAAAAGTTAACTAATTGGCATCCCCAAAAGAGAAGTTTCTTTTTTCTTTTATATCTAATCCTAATTAATTTAAAATATATTTCTAAAACTAAAATAATATCTTTTCCTATTTAAAATAAAAATAAAGTTTAAATTCGAATTAATTATAACAATCAGCGTTTTCTTCATGTGGCGCATGTCACGCGTACGCGTCAGTCACGCGTACGCGTCGATGGTCTTCTTCGCGTGTCACGCGTACGCATCAGGTACGCGCACGCGTCGCTGAGCAAATCTCCAAATCACGCGCACGCGTCAGGTACGCGCACGCGTCACTCTGCAAATCTTCAAATCACGCGCACGCGTCAGGTACGCACACGCGTCGCTCCTCGCTGGTCATCTCCTTTAATTCTTGTGCTGATTCCATTTGTGCAAGCTTTCTCTCCATCCTCTAAGCCATTCCGGCCCTATATAGCCTTCTTCTCTTTTTTTGCGGAAGCTCCATCAAATCCAACCAAATGCTACCTAAAATAAACAGAATTACACAAGACTCAAAGTAGCATCCATAGTGGCTAAAGGATAATTAATTCTTGATTAAAATCAACAATTTAAATACAAATTCACTAGAAAAAGATAGAAAAGATGCTCATGCATCATGTGTGTGTGGGTGTTATGAGCTGAAAAAGACTCATTAAAGGGTGTACATGTGTTGGGCTTGGGCCCAACTTGGGCCCGGTCCAACCGCGTAGCATTTTTGGTTCATTTGGCCCAACTTTGGGCCAAACCTTTAGAATAAGTGCCCAGTTTGCTATTTCAAATACTTTTCTAAGATTTTCTACTGTTTATTCTCTCTTACATAGTACTGGACAGACTTAAGCTGGTACTGTCAGCTAATCTACCGGTACGTATTTTTACGCAAATATTTTCAAAAGAAAACCTTTTTCCACTCAGAAAATCCACTGAATCCGAATCTCACATTTATATTTTAAAAAAATATTTTTATATTTTCGAACCTATCCCGAGCAGTTAAATTATTCTATTCTACTTAAGCAGTTTTTACGCAAAAAACACCGGTTCTTATAGATATGGTGGTAATTCCATTGATAAAGTTGCTTTCCAAGGATACAATGACCAGTCTATAGTGATGATGGCTCCTGTAAGCTGGTGTCCTTACAGAGCTTTATCATGACATACAACAGCTAGAGAGAGCGATACTTGTAAGGCAAGGTTATTTACAGAGGTTATGTTCGGCATTTAATGGCTAGGAAGAGCCACACCTCTAAGGCGAGGTCGCTTATAGAGGTTAATTCCAGCTAGAAAGCCATATTTGGGACTAGTAACGAATAGTGTCGGGAGCGATTAGAAACTAACAGATGAGCTCATTACCTACATTAGAAATAGACATGCATCATACTTGTTTGCGCATATTTTCTGTGATTGTGTATGTGTTGTGCTTGATTTTCTATATTCTTTAGTTATTATACTTTGTTGTATTTATTGTTTGTTGTTGTTGACTGGGTATAGTATTAAAACAGACTTAACTAACTACCTCAACTCTACTAAGAACTTTTCAGTTCTTACCCCTTTACCTTCTCCTTCAGATGGAGACAGGTGTCCTATTCTATGAGTTAGACCACCCGTATATCTAGGAGAACCCGGTGCATCATAGTTTCTACATAGTAACTACCGAGCCTCGAGTACGATTGTATGTGTTACAAGACCATCCCGTCCAACATTTGATCGATACTACTTTTTCTTTGACCCTGATACCCCTTATGAGTTTTCTTTATCATGGCTTCACCCAGGCACACCACATCATCCGTTCTCTAATGGACCTGGACATCCTCATCCTATATAGCCCGAGGACCAGGTTGTTCCCCTGTTAGACCCAGTTGACCAGCATGTACATGAGTCTGTACCTGAGTGGGATATTCCTCTAGAGCTGATTTTATCACCCTCGTCTAGCGCACAGACTAGAGAGTTATCTGGACTTTCTGGGAATACTTCTGATACGACTCTTGCAGATGGACCTGTGCTCGCTGATGGACCTGTGCATATGGATCTGAGCAGTGATAGTAGCATCAAAGAGATTCCGGAGGTTATAGAGATTTCTGACAATGAGGAAGATCCTGAAGAGTACTCTGATGTCATAGAGATTTCATCTTTAAATAGTGACGATTGATGGTTCGAGCTTGACAATATATTTTGGAAGCGTTTCAGCTTAGTATAGATTTTGTATTGTAGTCTTTCACTTTTGAATTAGATCCACCGAGAGATTAAGAGTTGTATAGCTTTGCTAAGCTAGTTCGGTTGCCAGATTAGGGGTTTCCATTATAGACCAGGATTCGGAATGATATATATTTGTACGTAGTTATAAGCTGTGTTAAGATGGTACTCTGACTAGCTTGTTTTGGTTTAAGCTATCTTTGTGTATATTGTATAGAAGATATGTATATATTATATATTATTACAATTTCTCTATGTGTTACGTTATTTCTTTTTGTGTTTGTTTGTGTTTGTTTATTTTAGTAGCATTTGATTTTCAGTATGATCATGACGTATTGTAAATTAACTTGTTACATTTCATGTTACATACGTAAATCAATATAATAGTGGTTACAAAAAGATTAATATATTAGTGGTTACAAAGCCCATTTCACTAATCCTCCAAATAGGCACAGACCTACCTTAAGAGGAGAGGGGGCAATTCCCCATTGAAATTTTTAGGGTTTAGGGTTTAGGTATATATATATATATATATATATATATATATATATATATATATATATATATATATATAAAATAATGATGTTTTTGTTCCATAATAAATTATAGATAACTTTTTTGGAATGTATCTTTAAAAAATATTTTATTAAGCAGCAGTATTTATCTTGTTAAATCTGATTTAGTATTAAAACTAGAAATAAATGAATCAACTCAATAAAAAAATTAATAAGTAGTGATAAGGTACTTTTTTTTAACTAACCAATTAATTAATTACCAAACTAAAAACTTAATTTTCTAAATACACATAAAATCATCAATATCTTTTTTCGTCTTCAAAAATTATTTAATATAAGAAAGAACATTATTTATTTATTATCTATTAATTAATGTTATATATTTTAACTTTGAAACAGTCTTGTTTGTACCGTTTTTTTTTTGTTTAAAAAAGTATTCTTTTCATAAATATTATAATAAATAAATGAACTTTTTAATTGAATGAGAGATAATCTATATAGTTAAATCTTTTGGTACTTAAACATAATTTAAACTTCAAATTATAAATAATAGTATATTAATAAACTTAACGTGCCTATTGATTAACTCTTTTATTTATTAAATATGTAAAAATAATAAAATTGTAGTTAATTGAGAACATAGAACAATAAGTTGTTTATAATTTAACTAAGATTTTGAGTTCAGATTTTAGAATATAGCAAAAAAAATATTTTTTAGAAATTGTTTATAATAAAAAATATTTTTAAAAAAAATTGTACACTAATTTTTTTAATTTTTATATTTCTAATTTTTTATTACATAATATAAATATTAATATTTAATAAAATATATTTTAGTATTTTTTATCTCATTATTAAAATTTTTTGGGTCTATAACTGCCACTAAAAATAAATGCGTCAAACTCATTTGTTGATAATGTTCTGACATCGTGATTTCTAATTTTTGAAAGCTACACTCTTTAAAGTGCTTCTAATGTTGAGTAGGTGTGAACCAATATATTAGTGGTTACAAAAGTAAATAAATTAAAATTAATGTCAATTAAAATATATTATTACAATAGTATATATAAGAATCAAATTATAAAACGTATCATTAATACATGATATGGTTGCATTCTAATAGATAAAAATATATTGTTATGATTAATATATATGTAGAGGCTATATAACATGTGACAAGTTGATTGATAAGTAAGTAAGATAAAAAAATCAAAATATAAAAAAATTATATAAATGAAGTTAATTTCAGAAATTTTTAGTTAGTTATGGCTAAATTATTTTGATTTCCAAATTTTTTCATATATATATATATATTAGCCCCATAAATACGGAGTGTCATCCTTAGCTTATATGACGGAATGACTAACAACAGAACTACTCCATCCCATGAAGTTCAAAGAGCCACTAGAAATTATTCTAAGTTAAGAAAAAGTGTTCGTTTGATTGGTTTTTTTTAAAGATATTTTGTAACCTCCATATTATTGATTAGGGAATCCTATATATAAAACAAATGATTTCAGATTATAACCTATTTTTATCCAAGTTTTGTTGTTTTCTTAGTCAACTCATATTAAATATATATTAAAATAATTATCAATATAATATATATATATATATATATATATATATATATATATATATATTAAAATATAAAACATATATTAAAATTAATTTAAATTATATATAAATTTATATATAAATATATGATAATTAATTTGATAACTGTTTTTTAGTGTGCATATATATATCATATTTTTTTTTCAATTGAGTTCTTGAAAAATAACAGTAAGTTGTTTAAATATTACATAACTTTATTCTATTTTCAATAATTTTGTGTTAAAAAAAGGGTCTGTATTAAGAATAAAAAACAGTTATTACTTTTCAAGACAAACTAGTAATTTACTCTACTGGATTGATACAGCGATTCAGAATGTATTAAGAAATAATCGATCAGTATGTTGCCATAATAATGTGGTCACACTTGAACTATATATATATATATACTTCTTATATAGGAACACTTGAACTAATGTTAGTATAATTTTTTTTCACTGATAATAAATATAAATTAAAATTTACACCTAACTAAAAAGTTATACAATAATATTTAAGTACTTATTAACAGAGGACAAACTAAGAACTTAATTATTAAGCTTATTTTGAAAGAGTTGAACCTATTTAGAATTTAAATTTTAAAAAAAAAAAAGTTAAATTGTTTTGATTATGAAAGAAAAAATATAATATGCTGCTAATATACCCAGGTGTGATTTATTTAGTTGGATATATAGGAACATAGGATAAAAGCCGGTTAATGATAAAAGGAAAGGAAAACCACACCATCCTTTATATTATGGCAAAATTTCCACACGAGAACTAAAGAATTCAAAAGGGATGTAACACATATGTGTATATATATATATATATATAAAATAGTAATGTCTTTTCATATAAATGATATTGTGAAATGTTAAATAATTCAATTAATCTTATGGTGTACAGACACTGACATGAATATGAAACATGACATGACACAGGATATATGGATACACGAATTTTATAATCTTATAAAATATGGGAATATGGTATAGGAAAAATTTAGTGTATCGAAGAACACTGGTGTTTCAGGTGTTTTAACCGTTGATTTCAATTAATATATATTATATATATTTTTTATAATTCAAATCAACGGTTAAAACAATTGAAACACCAGTATTTTCGGTATACTTAAAACTCTTCCTATAATATATATAAAATATAAAATATCTTTTAAATAAATTACAATCAAAATTTTTATATTTTATTAATATTAAAATATAAAATAATTTTTTAACTATTTTTAATGTCTTCTTTTAACTAAATAAAAGTATTTAAAATATTTTTGTTTTAATATATAATAATATATATATTATTTCTAAATTCATTTTAAGAATACATGTTAAGAATAAGGCTGGACACACTGACACGTGATGACATTTAGGTGTATCTAAGTTTGTCTAGAAAAGAATTTTTTATTTTTTATTAAGACACGATTGGACACAATAAACACGCATGTCGGATGAGTGTCGATGAATATCATGTCCAAAATGTATCCGACACGCAAATATAACAACTCAACGAAGTGTCCGTACTTTATAGAATTAAACATATTCAATCAAACACATTAATCTATCTAACTATTTTAAGTGTGATATTTGTATAAAAACATCATTATTAAAGTATCTATATATTTCAGTTGCTGAAAAGTACAACGGGCCACGAGTTGCTCTCCCCCTCCCTCTTCTTTCTTCTATAAATTGCCGTGTTCACCAATTGAGCAGACACCCCTACACATCTTTTCTTTTTTCTCCCCCCTTTTGTTAGTCTCTTACTGCTCCAACTCCAAAACCACCCCTCTCTTTCTCTTTTCGTCTTCTATAAATTGCTCATTGAACAGGGGAAGCAGCATATCCAGTATCCACCTCTGTTCTTTTCTTCCTTGTTTTCTTTGTCGCAACTTCTCATTATTTCTCCCAAGTTACACATACATAAGATTATTATTAATGAAATCATCATCACAAGTGAGTACCAACATAGTGAAGCTCACGGAGTCGTTCTCCCATTCGACGGTTTCGGCAGCAAGTTCACAAGTGCAAAAATCATCAATGGCCTTGTTTGGTGGGTTATTGGGTCAATACCAGAAGAGAAGGCTTCTCTTCACTGTAGAAGAGAGCAATAATAATAAAGGAGGCAGTAACAAAGTGAGAGATATTCTATGATATTCTATGATGATTTGATATTATGGTGCTTCTCAGGTTTCTCATGTACGTGTGGCTTGTTACTTGTCTTTTTCGTTTCTGAAAGTTGATGTGCTTCATTTATTAGTGGATTGTATTTTGGGTTGCTTCGCTTCTTTGTTGTTTTGTTAGTGGTTTGTGTTATTGATGTAAGTTTAGCTTGTTCCCTCACAACTCTTTACGAGTTCAGATGAGGCTCTGAAGAAGTTTGATGAGATGATATGGAAGTAAGTAGTGTAGTCTGATTATGCAGGTTGGTCATCCATCTGCGCTGAAGATGTTTGATGAGATGATATGGAACTCGAAAGGGAAGCAAGTTGTTGTGTTTCTTGATTACGATGGAACTCTTTCTCCAATTGTTGCAGATCCAGAGAAAGCATTCATGACTAAAAAGGTTCCTCTCTTAACACTTCTTCACTATGTTTAACTGAACTAACGATTTATAATAAAGATTTTTGAAAATAACCACCTAAAAGAAACTCTATTCTTCTCAATAGAAAATGACTAACATTGATTTTATTATTTTCATGCTTTATTCATTCAGATGAGAGCAATACTAAAGGACATAGCAAGACTATTTCCCACTGCCATAGTAACCGGAAGGTGTATTGACAAGGTGCATTTTTTTTCTTCCCTGCAAAACCAAAATCCGAGAGACAATTTTCCTTTTGAAAAAGAAAATATAATTAAATAAAATTATAAAATTTTTAGGTATACGATTTTGTAAGATTGGGAGAAGTGTACTATGCTGGAAGTCACGGTATGGACATCAAAGGACCAACAAAAAGCCGCAATCATCAGAAAGTGAGTCATACTTTCCAGAACCAAATTATAAACATAGTTGGATTTCTTTATTTTAGGTGAAAATAACCCTTCTTAGTTATTCCTTTAAAAAAAATCATTTTTAAACAATATGCTCTAATAAAGTTGTTGTTCTTTGCTGAGATTCTTAATTATTCTTGTTTTGTTTCCAGGGTAACAATAATGAAGCATTAGTGCTCTTCCAACCTGCGAGTCAATTCTTGCCCATGATCAACGAGGTTCGTTCTGTGTTATTTTGTTTGCACCCATTTTGTTAATGTCAAATGAAGTAGAATAATATTACTTTATGTTAAAGTAATAACATAATTTGATCAATAAAAAATGACATTCTAATTAATATTTAATAGAAGTAAAAACTCACTTATAATTTGTTTTCTTATAAAATTGATAGTAGAAAAAGTAATTAAATAATAATTTAATTAAATATATCAAATTATTTAATAACTTTTAAATATTAATTTTACATAAAAACAACTATACATAAGTTTTCACCTCTAATAAAACTTGATCTGTTCAAGAACAATAATTTTCTACTAACTTTTATGATTTATGGACATCTTCTCATATACTTTTTTTTTTCCTTTTTTGTTTTATTCTTTATTTGGTTTCAGGTGTACAAGATCTTGGTAGAAAAAATGAAGGCTATCCCAGGGGCTAAAGTAGAAAACAACAAGTTTTGTCTGTCCGTGCACTTTCGATGTGTTGAAGAAAAGGTACCACCAAATTAAAGGATTTTTTTTAAAGAAAAAAATTAATAAACTTTGTTCACCAAACATGCACACACGAACGCGCAAAAACTCACATAAGTTAAATTGATGGGTCAAATTACTAGTACTATTATATTTTTAAATTTTTATAATTTTAAATCTAACTATTTTTTTAACCTTTATTTGCTTTCTCTTTAGTGCTGGTCAGCCTTGGCGGAACAAGTTAATTCAGTGCTCAAGGAGTACCCAAAACTTAAGTTAACACATGGGAGAAAAGTTATTGAGATTCGTCCAACTATAAAATGGGACAAAGGCAAGGCTATTGAATTCTTGTTAGAGTCACTAGGTGAGTATTTTTCGTTCTAAAAAATAAAAAATATGTAATTAATTAACTAATATATATTATATATGCGTGCAGTGGTGCTAACTATAACATATGTTCTTCGGTGATTTTTAGGCTATGCAAATTCTACCAGCGTATTTCCCATCTATATTGGTGATGATACAACTGATGAGGATGCTTTTAAGGTAACAGAATGGCTGTCACCAAAACCAACTTGTTAAAATTATTGCATTATTATATTCCACTCTCATATTCATATTCTTATTCTAACTAGAGACTATTAAAAAATTATTTTTAATTATCATTTATTTTATTTTTACCGATAATAAAAATAACCACTAATATATTTATTGGTAATTAAATATTAATTATTTTATGTTTTATCGTTAAAAAATTTTAGTAACAATTATAATCTTAGACTATTTTTAATAGTTACAAAAAATATAAAATTATCATTATAACATGCAGTAATAATAATAAATATATAATTGTTACAAAACATAAATTACATAAGATATATAATAATTATTATTATATTTTTGGTACTAAAAATTTGTCATTAAAAATAATTTTATGGTAGTGAGACTTTAATTTTTTGGATATCATATATAACAGGTTCTACGTAGTAAGGGCCAAGGAATTGGGATTCTTGTTTCTCAAATTCAAAAAGAAACTAACGCTATCTACACTTTGCATGATCCTTTAGAGGTATTAATTCATGTTTATCAATTAACGCATTATCTAACAATAGTAGCCATTAATATTGTATTCATTTTTCCACATTAATAATGAATATGTGCAATATAAAATAAATTTAATGAAATTTTATTTACAGGTTGGACAATTTTTAAGGCGTTTGGCAGATTGGAAAAAAAACAAGTTCTAGCCATACACCCACCACAAATTGTAGATTTGTAGATGAGTTTAATTTTTAGGTAATTGATACCTTCCAAGGAATATAGTCAAGGGTGGTTCAAATTGTATCCCTTAATTATTAGTTTCCTTTTGAAAAATAGAAACTATTATTGTTGTTGTTGTTTCATAATGTAAATTTTAGACTGTATTTGAAATTTATAATTTTGGAAGAAAATATAAATTATAAAAAGATAGATAAAGATAAATTTCTGTGTTTCTTTCTCTATTAATTATATATGTATTTTTGTCTTAAAAATAGAATTCAAATATAACGTTATGAACAAATTAAGAATAAAGGATCATTTGTATCCATAAAAGTTGAAAACGCTGACATATATACTATATTAGATCGAAACTAAACTTGTATTCATGCAAGATGTCTTCTGCGTGACAAAAGTACCTTGACTTTGGAGGGTTGGAGTGCTATGTAGGATACTTTTGGCACATGGAGGACATCTTGCATGGATACAAATTTAATTTTAATTTAGTATAGGTACATCTGTCAATATTTTTATCTTTTATGAATATAAATGGTCATTTATTCAACAAATTAAAGTGCAAATTAAACTATTATTATTATTATTATTATTATTATTATTATTATTATTATTATCCCGTTGCATGCGCACACGCGGATAGTGAAAGATAGATGTTTATTGCTGGAGTGCAATTTTTGCCATGCATTGCGTGCCAACCTTCTTGTCTCGATTGTACTTATTATTGTACGTCTTGTTTTATGTTGGAAAGTGTAAACAATGAAAATGAAAATGATTTACTTCCAGCTTCAAAATACGTGTTCAAATAAACTAAAATCAATGGAAAATTTTAAGTACTTTAGTGTTTTAAGTATTTCAATAATTTTAGTTATTGATTTTAATAATAAAATTTATACATGATTTATAAAATTGATAGCTAAAATTATTAGAATATCTAAAATATTTTTAATATTATAAATAAAAAATTAATTGAATTAAAAATTAATTTTTTTGTCATTAAAACAAAAAGGTATGAGATTTAGAGTTTTGAGTGTGTGAACAAAAAGATGAGCTAAGAGTCTAAGAGAAAAGAAAATGAGAGAGATAATAATACAGCGAGTGATTTGACAGAGGAATTGATAAATTCTATTATTTATAAATTGAAGTAAGTATTTACACTGTGATATAGCTATTTATAAAAGCTTTAGTTACATGCACAATAACAAACTCAACTAACTTTGCCAACCAATCTTGCCACATCATTAACTTGCTTACTAACTTCAGAAGTTTCACATTCTTCTTCTTCTTCTTCTTCTTCTTCTTGTATCATCCTCCTCAAACTGAGCGGCAGTGAAGTTGCCACCTTCAGTTTGCTCCTAAACGATAGAAATAGACTATGTAAAGTTGGTTTGGTAAGGACATCCGCAACCTGATCTTGGGCATGGATATGCATGTATGAGTCTTTGCACCACTCGATGTCTAACAAAATGAAGATCTATCTTAAAATACTTCAAGCAATGATGAAGAATTAGATTCTTGGCCATAAGCATTATGCTTTAATTGTCACAAAAGAGGACGGGAGGTGGCCCTGATGGCAAATGCATCTTAGACAGTAGCTTCTACACCCATACAGTATTGGTCACAACATCAGTAAGGACCCTAAACTCAGTATCAGTGCTCAAGCGAGACACAAAAGCTTGTTTGCGACTAGACCAACATATGAGAGTACTACCTAGGAATACACAATATTCGGACGTAGACTTGCGATCATAAACATCAGATGCCCAATTTGAATCACAAAACCCAATGATTCTAAGTTCTTTGCACTTGGTGAGCTGTAAGCCCATATTAGTTGTCCTAGCCAAATAGCGCAAAATTCGCTTCACTGCTTTAATTTCTAGTGGACATCAATAGGAGCATGCTATACTGAGACACTTTATTGACTGCATAAGTAATGTCCGACCATGTAATTATGGCATATTGAGGGACTTCAACTACTAAATGGTACAAGGGAGGATCTTCAAAGGCGATGCCAGATGAAAGGGACAGTTTAAGACTACTCATCATAGGCATAGGTATTGGTCGCACATCAAACATATTTGCTCATTTCAACAAATCCCTAATGTACTTGGATTGTTTGAACACCATTCCCCTTGAATTGTCTCTGCCTTCTTCTATTCCCAGAAAAAATTCATCTCACCAAGATCTTTTAGAGTAAACGATGTATTGAGTTTTGCAATAAGACTACCAATTTCACTAAAGTTGCTTCCCGTTACCAAGATGTCATCCACATAAGCGAGAAGATACACAGTAGATTTAGCACAATGATGCACAAACAGGGAAGGGTGATAAGTGGATATCTTATACACTTTTTCATTGCATTTCCTTAGCGTTTCATTTATATTTTATGTATATTTAACTAAGTTTTAGTATGTTTTAGTGCAAAATTCATCTTTTCGATGCTACTGAATTTTTGTGTTTTTCTATGATTTTAGAGGATTTTTGGGCAAATTTGGCAAGATCCTATTCAGAGACGAAGAAAGGATAGCAGATGTTGTCAAATCCTAACCTCCGTGCATTCCAACAAGCATATCTTGAGCTACAGAGGTCCAATTGACGCAGTCTTAATGGCGTTAGAAATGTAACTTCCAGAGCTTTCCAGTAATATATCATACTCTATACTTCTTTTCCAGAATGATTGCCAAAACTGGCATTGAATGTCTGACGTGGCGGAAATTGGCGGATTAAGAAATTAATGTAAGAGATACGTTGCAAGTACAGTTCTTAACCAACAAAAATTCGCTTATCAATTTAGAAGGGTTGTCACAAAAATAGAATTAAAATACTGGGAGTATGAATCCCAGGTCGTCTCCCAACGAGTTACAGAAAGATGTGTTGTTTTATTAATCAGATGTTTTCAAAATGGTTTTTAGTTGATAAACAGGAAATTAAATCAGAGAATCTATGTAATTTAAATAAAAACCTTGACTGGGAGTAGATTAGTCGAAAAATCTATCCTTGTTGGAGTTCTCCCAAGATTAATTTATAATTGAAGGTTGTTCTGCTTAGTTATCCTTTACCAGGTAGAGGAAAGTCAAACAAGTTGGAAGTCTATTTCTATTCACAAGTTCTGATCCTCTCCCTTGGGAAGGATTAGTGTCAGTGACTAGAGGGCGATCCAACAATAAACCCAATTACAATTTTACTCTTGAGCATTCCAACTCAAGGTTCTCCTTTCAATCAACTCCCAATCAAGTTATGGAACTACTCGCTCATTATGAATGTAAACTTCACAAAATAAGAAAGGAAAATAAAGGAAGACATGATAAATAATAATAAAAAAGACTAATTAAAAAAAATAGTTCTTGTATTAATAAATTCTAAAAATAATCCAATAGTAACTTTGAACAAATTAAGGATATAAAAGAGTAAGTGACAAGTAAGGAAAAACAAACTAGAATGATGAAGTCTTGGCGGAGGTAATAACTCTTCTCAATATCCCAATCCAAAAAGCAATAAAAACAAAATCTTAAGAACTGTGAATGTGTAGAGAGAAAACCTAGAGAAGGAGTAAAATCAGATCTAAAACTAAAAAATCATGCGGAATGAATGTCCCCCCTCGTCTCTGCATGTTTCCTGGCTCTAATATGCTTTTCTGGGCCGAAAACTGGGTCAAAACATGGCCCAAAATTGCCCCCCAGCGAATTCTGCAAATTCTGCAGATCGCGCACGTCACGCGATCGCGTCATCCATGCGTTCGCGTCATCCAGCGTTTTTCCTTGCCACGCGTGCGCGTCGTCCACGCATTCGCGTCACTTGTGCAGTTTCCAATCCATGCGTTCGCGTCAGGCACACGAGTGCATCACTGCAATTTCCTCTATTTCGCGCAGTCGCGTGATTCCGCGTCGCTTCTCGCTGGTCATCTCCTTAATTTCTTGTGTTCCTTCCATTTTGCAAGCCTCCTCTCCAATTTCCAAGTCATTCATGCCCTATAAAGCCTGAAACACTTAACACACAGATCATGGCATCGACTGGAATAAAGGAGAATTAAAATACATAATTAAAAGTCTCTAGGAAGCAAGTTTTCAACCATGGAGTAATTTTGGGAAGGAATTGTAAATACATGCTAATCATATGAATAAGTGGGTAAAGATTTGATAAAACCACACGATTAAACACAATATAAATCATAAAATAATGGTTTATCAACCTCCCCACACTTAAACATTAGCATGTCCTCATGCTTAGTTGTAGGAGATAAAGTAAATGAGTAGGAACATGTAAAACTCATGCAATGCAATACAACCTATACATATGAATGCAACTATATGATTCTTGTCCACTTGATTAAAAGTAAGTAAGCTCTTCAAGATAATCACAAATCAAATTCCACTAACTCAATTCTTATACAGTAAGAACAGATAAAAATGCAAGAAGGTAGCTCATGAAAGCAGGGAACATAGAATTTAAGCATTGAACACTCACTGATGATATATGTACACTCTAATCTCTCTAGTGTATAGGGTAATCACTCTATCCTTCTCTAATCATGCTTTCTAATTTTTGTTCTTCACCTAACCAATCAACAAAATTTAATGTACCAATGCAAACATCATGAGGTCTTTTCAAGGTTGTAATGGGGCTAAGGTAAAGGTAAGGGTATATATGGCTAAGTAAGATTATATATTGAATCTTTAATTAACCTAAGCTTTCACCTAACACATATATGTATATTCTATATAACTTTAAATTTCATACCTAGCTAACCAAACTTTCCCTTTCATATTCCATACTCATGTATCAACTTTAATTTTATCATATCTGTATTGATCTTTGAATTTTAACTTAGCATTGGGGTAATTTTGTCCCCTTATTTATTTATTGAATATTTTTGGATTTTTTTTAAACATGAAAATAAACATAGCTTATCAATGCACATGAATTTTTTTTAATTTTTATATGTTCTCATGAGTAGGTACCCAAATTCCCATTATATTATCATGACACATTCCCTTATTATCCTTTGTTCCCACAATCTTCCCATACTTAATTAACACACAATTCTATCTCAAGCTAACCAAAGATTCAATTGGGATATATAATTGTTTTTCCGCTTAAGGCTAGTGATGTGGTAAAATACAGAACAAATGGGATTTAAAGGCTCAAAGTGGCTAACAAAGGTAACTTAAGGGGTAGGCTTAATTTGGATAAGTGAGCTAAACAAATAATGACCTCAATCACATGCAGGCATATAAATATATTAAACATTGGACATATAGGGTGAAACAAAATATAGATTACAATCATAGAGAAGTAAACACACAAGAATAAAATATCTATGGTTAAATAAGGTAACCATGTAACTAAGCTCAAAGTCTCATACGTTGTGTGTTCTTTAGCTCAAAAACCATGTTCCAATTACAACTTTAAACAAATTTAACATAAAAATTTTGATTAAAATTAGTGAAATTTTGTTCTAACAAAAATAGGGTTTTAGAAGAAACTTATTATCTTTTCAATCAAGTAGAACATGCATGCAACTAACCTATTACTATGCAATTTATCCTATTCTACAAAAGAAAAACTAACTAAATATCCTATTTTATTGGTGTTAAGGAAGGGAAATTACCTCCGGAAGTCAGGTACTGACCGACCTCCCCACACTTAAGGCTTTGCACCGTCCTCGGTGCCATCTGTCAGGAATAATGGTGGGCTGGTAGCAGTATCTCCACAGTCAGGACCGTCATGGCTCCCTGTGCTGGTAAAAGAAGTGGAGTCTGGGGTGTCTGGGTCTTTGTATTTTCCCATAAGTAGCTCCTTGAGATATGTGAATCGGCGCTTGTTATGGCGCTCTCTTAGCTTTGCTTTGTGTTCCTGCCGATCTAACCTTTCAAGTATCTGATGGAGCAGTTGGTTTGTTGTAGGTGCTTGTGGTGTTGAAGGGGGAATGTCTTCAGCCGGTTTAGTAGGTTGGCTTGTAGTGGTTGCTGGAAGTCTGATATATTTCCCGTTAGGGACGTATTGATCATCCCGTGGAAGCATGGCTTTGGTGTCCCCAGCTTTGTAGGAGACTCCGGCTGCTGAGACGAGATCTGAAACCAAGGCGGAAAAAGGTAAGTTGCCCATAATTTGTACGTGTCCCATTGCATTCCGGATGTGTCTTAGTAAGTTTAGATGCTGGTCTGTAAGGATGCACCATAGTAGAACGGCCATGTCTGCAGTGAAGGAGGACTCATGAGTGCTCAGAAAAATGTAATGGGACATAATCTGTGCCCATACGTGAGCCTCCAGGGTAAGTGCAGAAGACGATATTCCCTCAGGTCGGGAACGATGGTATCCGTAGATCCATCTGCTGCCAGGTTTTGCGATAGCTCTGAGAACAGCGTCCCAGTCGAATTGGTATGTCTGGCGCTTGAGTGCAGCCTCTTGAAATGCGTCCAGTCCTTCTGGAGTAGGGGAAAGATCTAAAGCTCGTTGAATGGCCTCTTCTGTAATGGGGACTTGCTTCTGACGGACATAGACAGACTGCAGGGTTGGCAGGTGAAAATTAGAGTAGAACTCGACTACCCAGGAAATATTAACCTGCCGTGGCTGTCTCTGTAGGAATCCCCATTGTCGTCGCTCAATTCGTGGCTCAACAAATTCAGCAATACGGGTTGAGAGGATAAGAAGGTATTCATTGTTGTAACTCCTTTCTGCCAGGATGGGGAACATCTGCTCACAGTAGCGGTTGGTAAATCGCGCAGTGTACTTTGCTGGGAAGGCTTTCTCTTTTTCATCAACCTTTATAATCCTCTTAATTCTTTTTGTTGAGGGCTTAACTGCAGTTGAAGATGGCTCTGCCACTAATGCTCTTTTTGTTCCTCTTTTTGTTGTTGATTTGGGAGTAGCTTTCTCTTTATCTTTCTTGGTGGCCATCCTGAAAGGGGAAGAGTAAGGATGTTAAAACTTCAAGGGATAGAGCAAGGAAGAGAACGGGAAAGGTGGTAATCAATGCACATTAAAGATGAATGATGTTAACACATGGTCATGACTACATGTGAAAAATCGTCAATGGAAATATAGCAAGTGCATATGATGACAATTAAATGCAAGGTGTTTATTGGCATGCCGGCAAAGGCATGAGTAGCATAGATCAAGCATTCAATGTCCAAGTTAGATTACCAAGCCTTTCAAACTAATAACCTGTTTGTAATAACAATTATATTTAAATAATATAATACAAAAAAGGGTTTTATGAAAAGCAAGCATTTAGAGTAGAAGAATAAAAGAAATCCTAAAAATAGTGCATAATGCCATATGGGCGTTTTCACAAACACATAGCATGCATGGTAAGTAAGCTATTGAAAGTATTAAATTGAGCATGCAATCAACCCTATAAAAATTAATATATAATTGTCAAATAATTCCGTAACAATCTACAAGCAAATCATAAGAAATAATAATGACCCAAATAAATTTCCAACACTAAGTAAAAGAAAAAGAAAGAAAAAAAAATATGGATAAGGAAAGTAAAAAGAAAAAGAAAAGAAGAAAATATAAAAACAAGAAGAAGAATAGAAAAGTAAGGAGAGGAGAAGAAAAGAAAAACCTTTATAATGGTGGTGAGAGAGAGAAAGTAGAAAGTGAGAAAGAAGGAAGAAGGAAGGAAGGGGAAGAAAGAAATAGGAAGGGAAAAGAAAAAGTAGGATTTGGGGAAGAAAAAGATAAGATATTTTGGCAGATATGGAGATGTTGTGCGGCGCCAACGACACGAATGCGTTGGTTACGTGTTCGCGTGGATGGCATTTATATGAATCGACGCGGAGGCGTCGGTCACGCAGACGCTGACTCGTTCTGAGCTACTGGCGCGAGGGTAGCCTTGCGCTCGCACAACTCTCTGTTCAAAACTCATTGTTGCCAATTTTCTAGGTGACGCGTTCGCGTGGTGGACGCGATCGCGTGAATGGCCAAGATTGGAAGACGACGCAGATGCGTGGGGCACGCGTTCGCGTGGCAGGGCTTGTGCGTCTAGCGCCATTCCAGCCCCACTCCTTCACAACTTGCTGCCATGCACCCTTTCTTACGTCGATTTTCAGGGCACGCATTCGCGTGGTTGACACGGACGCGTGGGAGGCATTTTTCCCACATGACACGGACGCGTCGACGACGCGGTCGCTTGGGTCAAATTGTGCCAAAGGCACGCCTCCAGCCACGCTCTCGCATGACTTTCTGTCAAGTTTGCTTTTCTTCCCAGGGCCAATACGACGCGGACGCGTCGGTGACGCTGTCGCATCTCGCATGCCGCTTTCCTCCTCGCTCTTTGTTTTTTTTATATATGCAATATGCAAATGCAGATACAAACTATATGCACTAGTACTGAGAAGAGTTATTGAGAAAGGAAATAGAGAAATAAAAGAAAGGAACGATCATACCATGGTGGGTTGTCTCCCACCTAGCACTTTGCTTTAACATCCTTAAGTTGGACGCTCCACTAGCTCAGTCTTTTGCTGTTGGTGGATCTTCCAAGAGGAAGATTTCTAACTCCTTGTTTTTCGTTGCCTTCTCACCATGATATAGCTTTAAGTGATGTCCATTAACTTTGATGAGTTCAGAGCTTGAAGGATGACTCAGGTGGAAAACTCCGTATGGCTTGGCCTTCTCTACTCTATATGGACTTTCCCATCTTGATCTCAACTTGCCTGGCATGAGCCTCAGTCTAGAGTTGTAAAGGAGGACTAAGTCTCCAGGTTGGAACTCTCTCCTCTTGATGTGCTTTTCATGCACAACCTTCATCTTTTCCTTGTACAGCCTTGAGTTCTCATAAGCTTCTAGGCGAAGGCTTTCTAATTCTTGCAGTTGCAACTTCCTTTCAGCTCCGACATTTTCAAATCCCATGTTGCACTCCTTCACTGCCCAAAAGGCTTTGTGCTCTACCTCAACTGGGAGGTGACAAGCTTTTCCATAAACTAAGCGGAAGGGACTCATCCCAATGGGTGTCTTGTATGCCGTTCTGTAAGCCCAGAGTGCATCTTGTAGTCTGGTGCTCCAATCTCTTCTATGAGGTTTGACTATCTTCTGCAATATACGCTTTATCTCTCTGTTAGACACCTCGGCTTGCCCATTAGTCTGGAGATGGTAGGCTGTTGCTACTTTATGAATTATTCCATGCTTCTTCAGTAATCCTTTTAGTCTCCTGCTAAAAAAAATGGCTGCCTTGATCACTCACGATTGCTCATGGTGATCCAAAGCGACAAATAATATGGTTTCTAACAAAGAAAACAACAGTGTTAGCGTCATCAGTGCGGGTAGGAATTGCTTCTACCCATTTAGAAACGTAATCTACAGCTAACAATATATAAAAATGACCATTAGAATTTGGAAATGGACCCATAAAGTCAATGCCCCAAACATAAAAAATTTCACAGAAAAGCATAATCTGTTGAGGCATCTCATCCCTCTTGGATATGTTACCAAACCTTTGGCATGGGGAACAAGATTTACAAAATTCAGTAGCGTCTTTAAAAAGAGTAGGCCACCAGAATCCACAGTATAAAATTTTTCTAGCTGTTCTTTGAGGGCCAAAATGTCCTCCACTCTCAGATAAGTGGCAGGCCTCTAAAATAGACTGGAATTCTGATTGAGGCACACACCGTCTAATTACCTGGTCAGTGCCACATCTCCATAAATATGGGTCATCCCATATATAATATTTGGACTCGCTTTTCAGCTTGTCTCTTTGATGCTTAGTAAAGTCTGGAGGAAAAGTGCGGCTAACTAGATAATTAGCTACAGGCGCATACCAAGGGACTACTTCAGATACTGCTTGTAAGTTGTCGAATGGGAAATTATCATTTATAGGAGTTGAGGTATCCTTAATGTGCTCAAGGCGACTCAAGTGGTCTGCCACTAGATTCTGGTTACCACTCCTATCTTTAATTTCTAAATCAAATTCTTGTAGTAGCAGTATCCAACGTATAAGCCTCGGTTTAGACTCCTTTTTAGCTAATAAATACTTTAGAGCTGCGTGGTCTGAGTACACTACTACTTTAGTACCAAGTAAATAGGCTCGGAATTTATCCAGAGCAAAAATAATAGCAAGAAACTCTTTCTCAGTAGTAGTGTAATTAGACTGAGCGGCGTCTAAAGTCTTAGATGCATGAGCAATTACAAAAGGATCCTTACCTTCACGCTGAGCCAGCGCCGTTCCTACTGCATGATTGGAGGCGTCGCACATGATTTCAAATAGCTGGCTCCAGTCTGGTCCTCTCACAATTGGAGCTTGAGTCAGGGTGGTCTTCAGCTTATCAAACGCTTGTTTGCAATCCTCACTGAACTCGAACTCAATATCTTTCTGCAGTAGTCTGGATAAGGGTAGTGCTACCTTACTGAAGTCCTTAATGAATCTCCGGTAAAAACCTGCATGGCCAAGGAACGAACGAACTTCCCTCACAGAGGAGGGGTAAGGTAAACTAGAAATAACATCCACCTTTGCTGGATCTATAGAAATGCCAGTATTAGACACATGTCCTAGTACAATCTCTTGTTTTACCATAAAGTGACATTTTTTAAAATTCAATACAAGGTTTGTACTAACACATCTATCTAATACTCTAGATAAACTATCTAAGCAAAGGCTAAATGAATCACCATAAATGCTAAAATCATCCATAAAAACCTCCATACAGTTCTCAATAAGGTCAGAGAAAAGACTCATCATGCACCTCTGGAAAGTAGCTGGTGCATTGAATAAGCCAAAGGGCATTCTCTTATAAGCATAAGTTCCAAAAGAACATGTAAAAGTAGTCTTTTCCTGATCTTCAGGAGCTATATGAATTTAAAAATAGCCTGTATAACTATCTAAAAAGCAATAATGGGATTTACCTGACAGACGATCAAGCATCTGATCAATGAATGGCAAGGGGTAATGATCCTTGCGAGTGGCTTGGTTGAGATGCCTATAGTCAATGCAAACTCTCCATGAATTCTGCACTCTAGTTGTCAGAAGCTCTCCATGCTCATTTCTTACTGTTGTGATTCCAGACTTCTTGGGCACCACTTGTATTGGACTAACCCATTCGCTATCTGAGATGGGGTAAATGATATCTGCTTCAAGTAGCCTGGTCACTTCTTTCTTGACAACTTCTAAGATGGTGGGATTCAATCTTCTTTGAGGTTGACGGACAGGCTTTTCTCCCTCTTCTAGGAATATTCTGTGCTCACAAACTTGAGGGTTGATGCCTACTATATCTGTTAGGCTCAATCCAATTGCTTTCTTGTGTTTTCTCAGCACACTGAGTAGCTGTTCTTCTTGTTGAGAAGTGAGTTCCCTTGCAATGATAACTGGAAACTTCTGCTTGTCCTCAAAGTAAGCATACTTGAGGTGTGGAGGGAGGGACTTTAATTCTAATTTCTGCTCATGGTCAGGCTCTGGATTATCTGGAGCTGGTGATAATGGTGAAGTGCTCTCATTGTCCTCTGAGAATGTCCCCACACTTGGACCTTGTCCTATGTACTTCTCTTCTAATTCCTCCTGGTGAACTTCAGCCACGGTTTCATCTATGATATCGCACTGGGAGATAGAATGATCATCCGGAGGGTGCTTCATAGCTTCATTTAAACTGAATTTCACTATTCTTCCATCTATTTCAAAAGAATAAGTTCCGCAAAATGCGTCCAGCTTGAACTTTGAAGTCTTCAGGAATGGTCTTCCAAGCAGGATTGACGATGGTCTTCCTGAGTCATTAGGGGGCATTTCCAGGATATAGAAGTCAATGGGAAATGTGAGCCCCTTAATGCTCACTAATACATTTTCAGCAATTCCAACCACTGTAATAATGCTTTTATCTGCTAACACAAAACGAGCTGCCGACCTTTTTAAGGGAGGGAGCCTCAAGGTATCATATATAGACAAAGGTATTATACTAACACATGCTCCTAAATCACACATGCAGTCAGAAAATATCACACATCTAATAGTACAATTAACCATACATGGACCAGGATCACTACACTTTTCAGGTATACCTCCCATTAAAGCAGATATAGAACTACCTAAGGGAATAGTTTCTAATTCATTAATTTTGTCTTTATGTATACATAAATCTTTTAGAAACTTTGCATATTTAGGTACCTGCTGAATAACATCAAAAAGGGGAACAGTTATCTCAACCTTTTTGAATATTTCTACCATTTTGAGATCAAGTTCCATCTGCTTCCTGGGCTTCCTTGCAATTTGTGGAAATGGAATAGGGAGGGCATTTTCTGCAGCGTCTGCATTCTTTGGTGCTTCTTTCTGTGGTTGAACTTCTTCTTCTTCAACCATGTCTTGTATGTCCTCTTCCTCTTCAGCATCTTCTACTTCCACCACCTCTTTAGCTGAGGTGTGTTCTGGTGGGTTTGGCTCCTCCTGATTCCTCTCTTGCAGTGTGGTTCTGAACCTTAGGGTGATGGCATTGATGCCACCCTTTGGATTGGGTAAGGGTTGAGAAGGAATTCTACTAGAGCTTGCATGTTGAGTGTTTGAAGTATTGGATGATCCCAGCTGAGAGATGAGAGCTTGTATAGCGGATGTTAGACCGTTAAGTGAACTTTCCACGTTCTTTTGTCCTTGCGCAATGGATTGAAACATCTCGTCATTTGGAGAGGAATTAGAACAAGTGATCTGAGGAATTTGTTGTTGGTTGTGCTGTGGTCCTTGGGATTGTCTCAGGTGAGGTGCTCTGTAAGGCTGGTTATGGTTTTGCTGCCTGTTGTTGTTATTATTCCACCTCTGATTTACTTGATTGTCTCTGCCTCCTCTGTTATTGTTGTCCCTCCAACCCTGGTTAGAATTATCTCTCCAACCTTGGTTGGAATTGTCCTGCCATCCATGGTTGTAGCTGCCACCTTGATTCTATCCTTGATTGGGGCGGTCATAAAAGTTATGAGTGGCTGCTACAGTATTGTCTTCCTGTTGGAGCTGCGGACATTCATCAGTATAATGACTATAATCAGCACAGATTCCACACACTCTCTGTGGAACTAACTGTTGGCTTTGCTGTGGTGGAGAGGGCTGAGCTTGCTGAGCTTGTTGTTGACTCAACTGCATCTGCTTCAGTAAGTTGGTCATTTCACATATACTCTGAGTTAGGGTAGCAGTCTCTCTACTAGAGGATACCTTTGCAACAGCTTTTGACCAGCTTTATTTCTGCCTGTGATTCCGAGTAGATTCAGCTAAGTCGCTGATCAATTGCCATGCCTCATTAGTGGTCTTGTACTTTTTCATAGATCCATTGCTAGCACTTTCCAATGTGGTCTTATCTTGAGGCCTCATGCCTTGTGTGACGTAGCCGAGCAACACTATCTTGTCAATCATATGGTGGGGGCATGCTTCCAGAAGATTGTTGAAGCACTCTCAGTATTCGTAGAGAGTCTCAGATTCATCCTGAACAATCATGGAAATGTCTTTCCTTAGTTTATCAGTAACTTCAGCTGGAAAGAATTTTTCCAAATATTCTCTTCTGAGCATATCCCAGTTAGAAACAGTTGCTGCGGGTTGAGTGTAGTACCACTCTCTCGCCTTTCCCTCAAGAGAGAATGGGAAGGCTTTTAACAAAATAGAAGTTTTATCTGCACCATCACGCCTGACAGTAGAACAGGCTGCCTGGAAATCCCTAAGGTGCTTGATAGGCTCTTGAGCAGGTAAGCCATGAAACTTAGGCATCAAGTTGAGTAGTGCAGTCTTGAGTTCAAAATCTACAGCCACCGCTGGGTGATGCGCTTGATACAGTTGCAGTGTAAAATCAGGGGCTCCAGCTTCCTGGATAGTAACTCTCTTAGGTGCTGCCATGTCGCCTGCACGTAAATTAACCGAATCAGTAGAAAGGGAGCCTGTTTCTTCCTCAAGTGACGTTTCAGATTCGCCTTCGGAGAGGGCTAACCGATGCCGAGCTTGCCTTATACGTGAAATAGTTCTTTCAATCTCAGGATCAAATACTGGCAAGCTTGGATCAGGAAGTGAATGTGTCATTTAATGAAAGAAACATGCAGCTCATAGTAGCAAAATAAAATAAAATGCAAATAAATAATTCCAATCAATAACTTAGTACTCTATTGCAACTCCCCGACAACGGCGCCAAAAATTGACGTGGCGGAAATTGGCGGATTAAGAAATTAATGTAAGAGATACGTTGCAAGTATAGTTCTTAACCAACAAAAATCCGCTTATCAATTTAGAAGGGTTGTCACAAAATTAGTATTAAAATACTGGGAGTATGAATCCCAAGTCGTCTCCCAACGAGTTACAGAAAGATGTGCTGTTTTATTAATCAGATGTTTTCAAAAATGGTTTTGAGTTGATAAATAGGAAATTAAATCAGAGAATCTATGTAATTTAAATAAAAACCTTGACCGGGAGTAGATTAGTCGGAAAATCTATCCTTGTTGGAGTTCTCCCAAGATTAATTTATAATTGAAGGTTGTTCTCCTTAGTTATCCTTTACCAGATAGAGGAAAGTCAAGCAAGTTGGAAGTCTATTTCTATTCACAAGTTCTAATCCTCTCCCTTGGGAAGGATTAGTGTCAGTGACTAGAGGGCGATCCAACAATAAACCCAATTACAATTTTACTCTTGAGCATTCCAACTCAAGGTTCTCCTTTCAATCAACTCCCAATCATGTTATGGAACTACTCGCTCATTATGAATGTAAACTTCACAAAATAAGAAAGGAAAATAAAGGAAGACATGATAAATAATAATTAAAAAGACTAATTAAAAATAAAAATAGTTCTTGTATTAATAAATTCTAAAAATAATCCAATAGTAACTCTGAACAAATTAAGGATATGAAAGAGTAAGTGACAAGTAAGGAAAAACAAACTAGAATGATGAAGTCTTGGCGGAGGTAATAACTCTTCTCAATATCCCAATCCAAAAAGCAATAAAAACAAAATCCTAAGAACTATGAATGTGTAGAGAGAAAACCTAGAGGAGGAGTAAAATCAGATCTAAAACTAAAAAATCATGCGGAATGAATGTCCCCCCCGTCTCTGCATGTTCCCTGGCTCTAATATGCTTTTCTGGGCCGAAAACTGGGTCAAAACATGGCCCAAAATCGCCCCCAGCGAATTCTGCAAATTCTGCAGATCGCGCACGTCACGCGATCGCGTCATCCACGCGTTTGCGTCATCCAGCGTTTTTCCTTGCCACGCGTGCGCGTCGTCGACGCATTCGCGTCACTTGTACAGTTTCCAATCCATGCGTTTGCGTCAGGCACGCAAGCGCGTCACTGTAATTTCCTCTATTTCACGCGATCGCGTGAGCCATGCGCCTGTGTCGCTTCTCGCTGGTCATCTCCTTAATTTTTTGTGTTCCTTCCATTTTTGTAAGCCTCCTCTCCAATTTCCAAGTTATTCATGCCCTATAAAGCCTGAAACACTTAACACACAGATCACAGCATCGACTGGAATAAAAGAGAATTAAAATACATAATTAAAAGTCTCTAGGAAGCAAGTTTTCAACCATGGAGTAATTTTGGGAAGGAATTGTAAATACATGCTAATCATATGAATAAGTGGGTAAAGATTTGATAAAACCACACAATTAAACACAATATAAACCATAAAATAATGGTTTATCAACATCCACATCTAGAATTCAACGCCCAAGAAGGACCATCTTCCAGCGTTGAACGCCCAAGACTGGAGTTCAACGCCCAAAGAGGAGTAAGCCCAGCGTTGAACACCAAAAGCTGGCGTTCAACGCCACCCAGGGAGCAAGGGAACAACACACTCACCCCCCTAATGGGCGTTCAATGCCAAGAAACCCAAGTTGAACGCCAGGCATACGAAGCATTCACCAAGTAGGCCCCAAAATGGATTTTAGCACTCCTTAGGTTTTTCTTATTTTATTTTTCTAATTTTTAATTAAAAACAATATCTTTTAGGTTTAGTCTTAGAGTTTTTACTATAAATAAGGGACTTCATTCCTCCTAAGGATCACGCCTCATAGGAGGGGAGAGACTCATTACTTTACACCTTCTTCTCTGTTTTCTTTGTAAAGCATGAGCAACTCAACCTCTGATGAGTCCATATTTTTCGATATATTTTAGCTTGATTTGAGTGGATTTCATCACATAAACCTACACTTAAGCACCATAATAGCCTACTTTTGTGTTTGATCCCTAAATTGGACCTACATGTGAAAACATGCATTTATGTGCTTAGATTGAGAAATTTAATCCCACTTTTATTCCATTCAATGCCGTGATATGTTTGTTGAGTGATTTCAGGTCCTAAAGGCAAGAATGGGTTGGTAAAAGTGAAAGAAAGCATGCAAAAAGGGAGAAAACATGAAGAAAACAAAGGAGAAAAGCATCTCAGCCTGTGCCCACGCACAACTTCTGTGCCCACGCACAAGGGTAAAAAATTAGCACCTGTGCCCACGCACAGGCTGTGTCCATGCTCAGGGCAGAAAGGAAATCAGCACCTGTGCCCACGCACAGGAGGAAAATCAACAAGTGTGCCCATGCACAGACCTGTGCGTACGCACAGGTACCAGCGCATGCCTCCATTAAAAAGTCACGTGCTGCGAGTTTTGGGGCTCTTTTGGCCCATTTTTGAAGGCTTGGATGTTGAAATCAAAGGTTATATGAAGGGGGTAAGATCTCATATGAAAGGGAGCCATCTTAGAATAGATTTTAGGAGTAGTTTTAGGGTAGTGTAGTTATAGGTTTGCTCTCTTAGGGTTTAATTAGGGTTTTGTAGAATTTTACACTTCAAGCTTTGATTTTGGATTTGGCAATTTACATTGTAAGTATCCCTTTAATTGTCTCTTTTATTACATGACTTGTTCTACACTTTTTGATATTTTAATGTACTTCATCAATATTTACATAGTCTTGCAATTTTTGATTTCTAGTTGATGAATTTGATGTTTGATGGATTTTATATGTTTGTTTGAGTTGTCTTTATTGATTTTGATCATTTATGGTTCATAGCAGTAAATATGCATACTCGGTGTTTGATGAAATGTCAACCCTAGCTATGGGGTGAATTTCCACCCCTTGGCTTGGGAAAAATGAGTGTATGGATTACTAGAGCCATAATGTCCAACATTTAGTGATAATTCTTGGGTTGTTAATTGTTCTTGTTCCCACTAACACTAATTTGTTGCTAAGGTAATTAGCAAGCAAGCTAGGATTTGTGGGTTAAGAACACTTATGCCCATTTAACTTACTCTCCGATGTGAGGGTTGACTTAGTGAGATTAACCCATCATAATTATCATAGTTGTGGTTATGGCAAGGAAGGGATTCCATAACTCATCCCAAGTTAAGGTTTCATTTATGTTTTAAACCACTTATCCATCAATTTTAAGTCTTACTTGTTTATATTACATACATAGTTCTTTTGTTCTTTCATTAGTTTATTAATTGCAATTTTGTCTAGTTCTTTTATCTCTTTATTTTCTTTGCTCTCAATCATTGAAAACCCTTTTGATTCTCACAACTAAAATTGTGCACTTATTGGCATTAGTTCCTAGGGAAGACGACTCGGGATTGAAAACTCCCGGTTATTTTGTGTTGATTGTGACATCTTTAGGATTATAATTTGTTTGATGATCAATGGTTGGGTTTGGACAATACTTGCAACGTCAATCCTCTTTTTAGTGCGAAAATCCAAACCCACGCAATTGGTCATTGTCAACCTCCTAGGATAAGGTTAGGAGCTCTGCTTGTCCTATGGATTAATATTATTACTTTTCTCCTTTAATATATGTTTGATTCCATTCTATGATGTATTGTCATTCTTCATCTAAACGAATCTGGGGTGGAACGAGAGTATGACCCCTTATTCTATATGAGTTCTTGCGAGTCCTGACTCGGATAGTACTGAGCTACAGTTTGAGAATACATCACTTGAACCAATAACTTATCTGGGCTAATTGGGATATGTGACATAAAATCTTGTTAGTTGTGGGTAATGAGGTTTCTATGGCGCTAAGGCTAGAATATTGAGCTTCATTCTCTGATCCGAAAGATCTGACCTTGTCTGTGGCACTTTAAGTAGAATCAAGTGAGAGTGAATTGCGTGAGCTTCATCCTCATTCATATTAAAACACCATTGACAACGACGTTTGATATGGATTAGGGGAGACTAATTGACCACGACCAATGGCGTTCATCACTTACAGTTTTTCTATAGAATGAATAATTCATTGTTAAAGTAGTTGGTAAAAAGTATTAATCTGGAAAGATAAAGCATCTCCAAAGCCTTAACTGATTTTATATAATATATTTTTATCAATCTCTAATTGCTTTTCTTTATTTTTTATTTATGCGCATCCAACAACAACAACTCCTTCTCTATTTCGCCTAACTAAGAAGTGTAGGATAACTATTGCTTGCTCAATCCAACAATCCTCGTGGGATCGACCCTCACTCACCTGAGGTATTACTTGGACGACCTGGTGCACTTGCCGGTGAAGTTATGCGAGTTTAATTTCGCACACCAAGGGGTCAGCTACTGTTCTATTGAAACCAAACGCCTTCAATTTGCTGTTCAATTTCCATACAATGCCTTTTTCAAGTTGCACAGCAGGCCAGAGCCAAACTCGTAACCTTTAGGTTGAAGTATGTGCACCCTCTCAAGCAAATCACGATTAAAAAATATATTGTTGAAATCGAACTATCGCACCTTCCAACCTTAAGAAATTGCCACAGAGCGACTAGATTGAACTCCTGATCATAGTCCAATCATTTCCTTTGGTGACACCCCTTAGCAACTAGGCGTGCCTTGTATTTTTGCACGGTTCCATCTGGCTGCCGCTTGACTCTAAACACCCAGTGACATCTAATGAGAGCATTGTCTGGTGAAGCTGGGACCAGATTCCAAGTCTTGTATTTGATTAATGCATCGAATTCCTCATCCATCATTTCTTTCTAGTAAGGACTTTGAAGAGCCTGAGCCACCGAAGATAGTTAATGTGAGAACCAAGAGCATAGGTTTGGATTTTCACACTAAAAATAGGATTGATGTTGTAAGTATAGTCCAAACCCAATAATTGGTCATCAATCAAATGTTATCACTATTCAAACCAAATATAAACCTGGAGTTTTAAATCCCGGGTCATCTTCCCTAGGAGTTGCAATTAAAGTGCTCAATCATTGGCTATAGGAGAACAATGGGGATTGATTGAAGGAGGCAAGAAAATGTAAATGGCAATAAATGAAACAAGCATGCAAATGATTGAATGAAAGCAAGTAAAAGCAATGAAAATAGAATTTAAATGGTAAAAGAGCTCTTGGCAAGAATCGGGTAATTAGGGCTTGCTATCCTAGTTGTGGACCACAAACATAGTAATTGTGTGTGGATTAATCCCAATTAGTCAATCCTACATCGAGGATAAGTTAACTAGGCATAATTAATCTCAATCCCTAAGTCCTAAGTCAACACAATGGGGTCACTTAGAGTCAAGGGAAACCAAATTAATTAACAATCTTCACACAATGTGGAATGGACATCCACCACTCAAGTTTACTCAAACACCCAATTTCTCAACCAAGAGTGGGATAAACTAGGCTAAAACCAACCCAAGTATTTTATCAAACACTTGGGAGGCATGAAAATAAAGCATGGTAAAATAACAAGAAATAATAAATGCTACCACCATCAAGCAAGAAAGTAAAGATAGCAACTCAATAAAGCAATAAAGGACATAAAAACATAAATTGCATTAAATATAAATTAAAATAGCAAGAGTATGCATAAACATAAAAGTGACAAAAATGAGAAATTAACAAGATAACATAAGGAAATTAAGACAATAGAACAAAGAAATGTAAAAGAAACTAGATGAAGACAAGAATTAAAACTAGAAATTACAAGAAAATTAAACTAAAAATCCTAGGTTCTAGAGAGAAGGTGGAGCTTCTCTCTCTAAAAAATGAACTACATAACTAAAATCTAACCTTAATTTGCTCCCCCTTTCACATGGAATGAGGTATTCCTTGATATAGGCAAAATCAGCCTCAGAAAGTCCAAAAACTGGGCTTTGGAGGCCCAGAAATTGCCCCCAGCAATTTCCATTAAGTGAGTCACATGCTGAGACGTGTGCGTACGCACACATGCTGATTTTCTTCTTGTGCATACGCATAGGATGTTGTGCGTACGCACACATGGCTTTGTGTTTCTTGTGCGTACGCACAGGGGGTTGTGCGCATGCACACTCCAATGTGTGCTTCTCCTTTGTTTTTTTCATGCTTTCTCCCTTTTGCATGCTTTTCTTTTACTTTTGCCTTGCCAACTTGCCTCAAGGACCCAAAAATCACTCAACAAATATGTCATGGCATCGAATAACATAAAAGTGGGATTAAAATAACTAATTTTAAGCACAAAATAGCATGTTTTCACAATTAGGCTCAATTAAGAGAGAGAACACAAAAGCATACTATTTGGATGAATAAATGTGAGTTTATATGATGAAATTTACTCAAATCAAACTAAAATATATCGTCAAATATGGATTCATCAATAGTCCAATTTGAGTGAGATTTGGACAATCACTCACAAGAGTAATAATCTTGGTTGAGAGATATATCTTGGGTTTAAAAATACTGGTCATGCTTCTGGTAATCATATGATGTTGTCAAGTATTGTCCTATGGCATTGTAGTGGCAGCAGTTGGAAGCATTGACTGTGCAGTGAATCCTTCATCATTACTTGAGGAAAGCACAGAAATAGAAGGTAATAGGTTGATATTATTAGATAATGCACAAGTATCAACATTAATTGAATTGATATTATGGTCTACAACCAAGGATGGTAGGGTGGTGTTGTCTAGGTGGGCAATTCGAGAATCAGATGGGGTGTTGGGACTAGTGCAGAACTAGTCACTAGTTCAGGATTAGTAGGTGACAAAGGAATGTCTTGGGACTGAGACTGAGGTTCACAACTTTGAATAGGTTATTGAGGTCTTATTAATTTGCTGGGTAGGGAGATGAGAGGAAAGGTTGAGTGAGGGCCATAGCACATATGTGGTATGATAATTTTTTGAAAGAAGAGTTCTTGATAGGGAAATGTTATTTTATCAAAAAGCACATGGCAAGAAATGTATAGTTTTCCAGAGGTAGATGAACATTTTTACCCTTTAGAGATAGAGGAGTAGCCATGGAAGAGACAGTTATGAGACTTGAAGTTGAATTTATGAGTGTCATAGTGTCTTAGTTGTGGATAATAATAGCACCCAAAGGGTTTGAGAAAGGGATAATCAGGGACTTTGTGGTGTAAAAGTTTAAAGGATGATTGTTAGTTCTTAGTGATGGGAGGAGTGATGAATACTAAATACCAATTTAGAAATTCACAAGTTACAAAGCTCAAGTTCGTAGTAATTCTAAATCAGAATTCAACACTCTCAAAGTATAATTAAAAAGATATTGCAGATTCAAATCAATAATCAGGAGTTTAATCCCAGGTCATTCTCCCTTAAAATCACAATGTAGTGCATAATCATTGGCTGTAAGAGAATAGGGAATTTTGATTGCACTTGACGAAAACTTAAATGGCAAGAAGTTAAAAGCACAATTAAAGATTAAATGACAAAGAGATTAAACTAAAAGTAATCAAGACAATGAACTAAGAAAGGAAAGTAAATTCAAGTTATAAAAGATCTTGGTAATGGTTGAGGGTTAAAGATCACTATCCTTGTCATTAACCACAACATGATAATTAAAAAGAGCAACCCAATTCATCAACCTCTACAATTTGAGAAAAGTGAATTAGACTTAATTAATCCTAATCCACAAGTCCTAACCACTTTACTAATTTAAATTAGGAAAAGATTAGCGTTATTGGAAACAAGATTAACTAACATTTCTAAATTATCAATCAATTTGGATATTAGTAACTCAAGATTTCTTATGTTTCTAGCCCAAGCCAAGAATGTAAAATCTATTCTATAACTAAGTGAGATATTTCATCAAATACTTAGTACGCATAAAAACAAAGCATCATAAATTTAAGAATTAATAAAAACTATGACTATCTACTACAATAATTCAACAATAACAAACTCAAGTAAGCAATAATAAAGCATGAAACATCAAATTCATTAATAAAAAAAATAAATCTAACAAGAATTCATAAACTAAATGATATAACGAAAAACTAACAAGGTGTTAATGAACTAAGATAGTAGGATGAGAAAATGTAAATAAAACTAAACTAAAACAAGATTAGAAACTAAAACTAGAGAGAAATTGATAAAAACTTAATTAAATGTACCCTAATCCTAGAGAGGAGAGATTTCTAGAAACCTAAAAATATCATATTAAAACTAATAACCCTAAATTCTCCTCCCTTTTCTTTCTTCATATTTTTTCTTTAAATACTTAAAAAAGCTGAAGTTTTGAGGCCTTTCGAAGGCCCAAAATGTAATCCACATGCTTCATTAATAGTGTCATGTGAGGCTTGATTCACGGTATAAAAAATGGTGGTATATGTGGCTCATATTCATTGTTCACTATAGAGATATGTATATCATTTTGAAACTCCAGATGTTAGCTTTCTGATGCCGCTAAAAATGCTTCATTTGGACATCTATAGCTCAAGCTATGATCAAATTAATACGAAGAGTTTAGGATTGACAAAATCTGGAACATTCTTGGCACTAATCTTTTGTTGTGAATTACACCTAGAATCGTTAAGAATTGGAGAACGTATTCAACATAAAAGTTGTAAAGCTTGAGTTCTTATTTCCAACATCTATAAGTTTGCTCCAATCTAATTGCTATAGATCTTTGTGATGCCTTTTCTTTAAACAATTCCCTGTATTTCAAAGCAAAAATAAAATGCAAACAAAACTTGTCATAAGCACCATTTGAATATCAAACTAATTATTCTCAAATTAAAGACAAAATCTATTCAATTTATCAATTATCAAAATTAGAAGAGAGAATTCAAAATTAGTTGAAATTGAATGAAAAGTGAGAGAATTTGACTAAAATCCAAGTGAATGTATGCATCTTCTAATCAATAAATTGGGTTCTATCAACTCCCCACACTTAAACCTTATAAGATCTAAGAACTTAGTTTTAGCATTTTAAAAATACTCAACTTAAATATATACAATTGAAAAATATTTAATGCTTCAAACAATTTAAAACTAATTGAGTTTCTATTTACTTATTCATGCATTGATTAACATGGGGTCTCATAAAAAAAATAGTATATCACTCATTTTCTCAAGTGTATAAGTTAAATTCTTATTCTACTTATCCTTACAAAATATTTTCCTTCACTTGGTCCGTCTCCAAGGATTTACTATGTGAAGCCATTTACATGCATATACAATTGAGAGGACTTTTAACATGGTTAAAACATGACCAAGGTAAAGGTGTAGTAAGATTTAGAAAAAATGAACTAAAATAGCCAACTTCTCTAAGAACTTAGGTTATGTGTACCTAAGCCTAAACTTAACTAACCCATAATCACAGTTTATCCTATTCTAAACCATATAGCTTAACAACTGCCTATATTTTTTTCTTTTGCTATTTATACCATATATATATATATATATTTTTTTTTCTTTATTTTGTACATACAAACACCCCTCACTTTGACTATTGCATATCCTTATGCGATACTCCTATTTTATGACTATAACATTTTAAGTTACCTAGAGAGTTAGGTTCAAGATAATTTATTGATTTTTTATCATAGACTTGTATTGTACTATATTTTAATGACAAGGAAAAGGCTCCTCAAAGTAGCTGACTAAGGTTGATGTAAAAGTAGGCTATATAGTTAGTAGCTCTAAAACAAACAAGGCTTCAATCACTTTAAATATATGCAAGCAATGACAATTAAAATCAAAGGTTAAGACAAGGTAGGATTACAAATGCAAGGATAGACTAAAATTATACAAAAAAAAAATATTTAAGTGGTGTATACATGTATCACTTTCGGCTTAAAAGTTCACGGGTATAAATTCCATGATCAATCAAAACAAGAACACACACAACTCAAATCCAAAACAATTGAAGTTCAATGAGAAATAACTAAAATTTCTCAATGTATCAATAAAAAGTATGAGTCTCAAGTATTGTCAAAATCTATAATTCCTAATTGTGTAAGATGCTAGGTTGGGAGAAATAGAAAAGCATTCTAAGGTAACTATATACTATAAATATATTTACTAAATTACTTAGACTTATGCTTTATTTCTTAAGAAAACCCTATTTTATGCCTATTTTATGTCTAAAACTGACATCTATATACTCATAAATATATCTTAAAAAAGTATAATAAGATTAAACTAGGTCTAACAACAATCTAACTAACATGAAATATGTAAGAACTGGAATTAATTAATCGTTTAATTAAAATAAAATAAAAATATAATTTAATTGTCCGGAATAGGTTGAAAAAAATGATAAAAAATATTAAAATAAAAAATTTAATGAAGAAAATAAAATTTAGCATAAAAGTCTTATTTATCACATAAAAGCGCATACCGGCTTAAATTGGACCGGCCCTATGAGTGAGAAAATAAATTAAATCATGACTGAATAAATTTAAAAAAAATTGAATTTATTAATTAGGAAAGATGAAAATAATTTAGAATTGAAAACCGGACACTAATTTTAAAGGTTTTGGCCCAAAATTGGGCCAAACGGACCTAAAATACTAACGGATTGGACCGGGCCCAATTTGGATCCAAGCCCAATCTATATACACCATCTTTAATGAGCATTTCAGCTCATTTCACTCTTCACTTGAGAGAGGGCCGCTGGTAAGGAGAAGAGAAGAAGGGGGGGGGAGTAAGGGTTACTATTCACCATCCTCTTCATTTTCTCATATCTTGAAGTACGAAGCTTCGATTTGCGTGTCATTTATGGCCACACGAAGCTCTTGCCAAGCCCGCCATTTCTAGATAAACAAAGTTGGTAAGAACTTGAAATTCATGCTCCAGTTTTCTGCCCTAATAGTTTTTCAATTTTGGATATTATTTTTGAGTAGATTATGTGTTTTTGATTGTTTATGTGGTATTCAACATTGAGAAAATTGTTGACTTTTGTCCCAATCCATAGTGGATAAGGTAAAAAGAACTCTTAACTCGTGTGGTTTGCTAATTTGTTAAACCCTAGGATTGATTTTTGGTAATTTGTATAGTTATAGCTTGAATTAGTATCGATTAGAGTTGAATTGAAGAATTGGAGCACTTGGAATTAAGGTTTTGGGGCTGAAGCTTTGTAGAACTTACTTGGAATAAATTTGGTGAATTTGTGTTTGTGTGGGAATCAGTCAAGGTATGGTTTCAATTTTCTCTAGTTAATATGTAATGTTTTGTAAAACTTAGGCTAGTGGCCTTGAGGATAGGATCGAGTTGATGATGATTATTTATGCTTATTGATGTTGGTAGTGATTGTTGATGAGTATTTGATGAGTGAGAATTAGATTTCCACACAAAACTCACCGGCAAGTGTACCGAGTCGCATCAAGTAGTAATAACTCACAAGAGTGAGGTCGATCCCACAGGGATTGATGGATCAAGCAACTTTAGTGAGGTGATTAGTTTAGTCAAGCTAACAGTGGTGAATTGGGTGAAATTGAGGCAGCAGAAAGTAAGTTGCAGTGAATTAAAAGTGCAGAATGTAAATCAGCAGAAGCTTAAAGAGCAAGAAACGTAAATTGCATCAAATATAAAGGGGATTGGGTGCTGGGAAATTAAAGAAGACAGTAAATCAGAACTCAGAACAATTGCAGAAGAATTAAATTGCATGAAAGTAAATTGAAAGAAATGGGAAGAGAAAGCAATGGAAACAAAAGATTAAAATCAAGTTCAATGTAACTGAATTGTAAAACTGCAGAAAGGGAAATTTGCATAAGAGAATTATCAGAAACTGAAATTGCATAAGCCAAATTGAATTTAAGTATAACAGAAATGTAAAATTGCAAAAAAGGAAAAGAAAGCTAAGCTCTCTACCAGAGCCTTCTACCTTACTCCTACTCCTACTGCTCTCTATTAGAGCCAACCTCTCTAATGAAATGAAATTGATGCATTTATATAGGCTTTACAAAATGAAAAATAAAATTGAAATTGAAAACAAATTACAATCCAAATGAAATTCCTATTCTAATTGTTTCTTGTGCCTTTGAGTCATGTCCAATGGGCTTTTGTTGGTTTGGGCTTGAATAAGAGTGGGTCAGGGGTGTTGGGGGAAGCTCCTAGTGGAGCGCTCAGTTGACAAAGTGAGCGCAGCGCTTGTTTGTCATGTGTGTTCCTTTGGTGTGCTCTCTCCTTCACTAGCGCTCCTTTAGTGAGCGCCAAGTTGCATTATTGAGCGCTTCCCAATAGCTAAAATCCTTGCCTCTAATTTGACATGCCCGAAAACGCTGCTTTAGTGAGAATAGCGCTCACTTTGGAAATGAGCATTCCATATGTGCTGCTGAGTGTTTTTTTGGGCTTTAAAGATGCCTATCACTTGTGCTTCAATTTCATTCCAAATATAGATTGTTATATATCGTTGAAAAGCTCTGAATGTCAGCTTTCCAATGCAACTAGAAGCGCATCAATTGGACATCTATAGCTCAAGTTATGGTCCTTTGAAGAAGGCATGGTCGTGCTATCACCGCCAAGTTAACTTAGTGAGCGCCCAATTAACTTAGTGAGCGCTCGGACAGCAAAAAGCTTGCTTCCAAGCTGAAAACTCACGAAAACGCTCAATTAGTGAGCGTGGTGCTCACTTGGCAAATGAGCGCTGATTGGAGGCCAAAGTTAGCGCCAGCTTCTGGGGCCCAAACTTAATGTTCACCCCATACTATTATATATCGTTGAAAAGCTCTGAATGTCTACTTTCAAATGCATTTAAGAGAGCATAATTTAAAGCTCTACAGCTCAAGTTATCCTCTTTGGAAGGTGAAGAGGTCAGCTGGCCTTACTGCAGGTTGATACTATGTTCATCTTTGCACTTTCGGGGTAAGTTTTCTCCCTCAGATTTAGTGTCCACCATGCAGTGCCATATATGCTTGGAAAGCTCTAGATTCCAAATTTCCAATGCCACTAAAATCACCTCATTTGAAGTTTTGTAGTTCAAGTTATTCTTGTTGGAGTGTGAAGAGGTCAGGGTTGCAAATCCTCTTTGCTCCTCCTTGAGTCTGTTTCCAACTCTTTTGCCACCTTGGGAGTGTGATTCTTCTTTTAGTGCTTTTATTATTTTTTTTCCACTTTTTTCCTACAAAGTTTATAAAATCAAAAGATCAAAGAAATATACCATTTAAGCAAAAAAGAATTCAATATATAAGCACTAATCATCAATTTCTTGTATGAAAAAGTATAGAAAAACATGACATGGTGACATGTCATCAGTATTAACTATTATTGATGTTGATGACAATTGATGATAATGTTGAGTTAAGGAATAATGATTATGATGGATATGGTTGATGATTGATAATGTTTATTGATGATTATGATGATAATGATGTTGTTGAATTTGGATTGATGGAGTGGTGAATTTAATAATATTTAGGTGTGAAAATAGTTGATAAAGTAGTTTGAAAGTAATGGATCATGTATATACGAGTGTTGATATTGAATGGTAGGTTTTGGTATTGATTAGAGTATTGATGGGAGCGGAAATCAGCCAATTAAGAAATTATAGTAAGAACAGCGTTGTAAGTACATTCTTAACCGACGAAAATTTGTTTTTCAATTTAGAAGGGTTGTCACAAAATTTGAATGAAAATACTGGGAGTAGAAATCCCGGGTCGTCTCCCAACGAGTTGACAAAAGGGTGCTATTTTATTAGTCAGGGGTTTTTCTGAGAAATTTTAAGAGTTGAATAACAAAAAATAAATAATTGTAAATTAAAGCAATAAAAATTAGCAAGAGAATTTATATAATCAATTAAAAAGCCTTAACCGGGGGAATGATTAATTGGAAGTTCTATCCTTGTTGGATTCTCCCAAGTGCAGTATCAAGAGATTATTGTTTTCACTTAGTTAACCCTTACTAAATAAAGGAAAGTCAAGCGATTAAGCTAACTCTTATTCACAAGTCCTAATCCTCTCCTTACGGAAGGATTAGCATTAGTAAATAAGAGTTAGCCAACAACTTCCAATTTAACTAATCACTTGAGCATTCCAACTCAAGGGTCTCCTTTTAATCAACCCCCAAGTCAAGTTGGGAGTCTACTCTATTGACATGAATATAACGTTCACAGAAATATAAGAAGAATACATGATAAATTAAATAAAATAGGAATTAAAAATTAATTAAAAGTAAAAATAGTTCTTTGCATTAATAAATCCCAAAATGCAACATCCTTATCTGAACAGGGTTAATAAGTAATCAAAAGAGTAAAGGAATAAGAAAGCAAACTAAAATAATAGCGACTTCAACGGAGGTAGTGACTCTTCTCAATATCCAAAGCAAAAGCATGAACTATAAAACCTATGAGTGTCTAGAAAACCTAGAGGAAGAATGATTTTTCTCTAAGATTCCAATCTAAAACTAAAAACTATGCGAATGAGAATGTGTGTTGAGTCTCTGCTTGTCCCCTGGCTCTAGTCTGTGTTTCTGGGCCGAAAACTGGGTCCAAATTAGTCCCAAAATCGTCCCCAGCGTTTTCTGCAAATTCTGCAGGTAGCGCATGTCACGCGTACGCATAGGTCACGCGTGCGCGTCGTTTGGAAAACTTCCTTGTCACGCGTACGCGTCAGGCACGCGCACGTGTGAGCCATGTGTGCATGTTGCTCCTCGCTGGTTGTCTCCTTTATTTCTTGTACTCTTTCCATTTATGCAAGCTTCCTATCTATCCTCTAAGCCATTCCTGCCCTAATAAGCCTGAAAACACTTAACGCATATATCACAGCATCGAATGGTAAGAAGGGGAATTAAAAATATACAATTTAAAGGCTTAGGAAGCAAGTTTTTAATTATGGATCAAAACTAGGAAGGAATTGTAAAATCATGCAATTTGTATGAATAAGTGTGCAAGGACTTGATAAAAACCACTCAATTGAGTACAAGATAAACCATAAAATAGTGGTTTATCAAACTCTCCACACTTAAACATTAGCATGTCCTCATGCTAAGCTTAAGGAGACAAAACAATGAATAGGAGAAAGTAAGACTCATGGGATGCAACCTATGAATGCAACTATATGCTAAGATGATTCTGTTTACTTGGTTAAAAGTAAATAAGTTCTTCAGGATAAACATAAATCAGATTCCACTAATTCAAATCATACAATAAAAGACAAGCAAACTTGTAAGAAGATAACTCATGAAAGCAGGGGACATAGAATCAAGCATTGAACCCTCAGTGGTAGTGTATATGCACTCTAATCTCTCAAGTGTCTAGGGTTAATCACTCTACTCTTCTCTAGTCATGCTTTCCAGACTTTGTTCTTCATCTAACCAATCAACAAAAATTTAGTATACCAATGCAAACATCATGAGGTCTTTTTAGGGTTGTAATGAGGCTAAGGTAAGGGTGAGGATATATGTATGGCCAAGTGAGCTAAAATATGAATCCTTGATTAACCTAAGCTTCCACCTAACATAAACACACACTCTATGTAATTTCAAAATCATGCCTAGCTACCCATAATTTCAACTTTTGTATCACATACTCATGTACCAAATTTTTCTTAATTTTATCACATATGCATTGATCTTTTATTAAACTTAGCATTAGGATAATTTTTGTCCCTTATTTAATTACTTATTTATTTGAATATTTTTGGTTTTTTTAACATGAAAGCAAACATAGCATGTCAATGCACATGGATTTTTAATTTTTCTGGTCTCATATGAGTATGCACCCAAATTTCCAATACTTTTGTCAATCAAACACAACACACTTTCATCAACCCAAGTTCCCACAGTTTCCCACACTTAATTAATACACAATCTCTACCTTAAGCTAATCATAGATTCACTTGGGGTAATTAATTATTTTTCTGCTTAAGACTAGTGATGTGGTAAAATATAGAATAAAAGGGGATTAAAAGGCTCAAAGTGGCAAACAAAAGTAATTGAAAGGGTAGGCTATTTGGGATAAGTGAGCTAATAACAATTGATGGCCTCAATCATATGCATGCATGTAAATACACTAAACAATGGACATATAGAATGGAACAAAATATAGATTGCAATCATAGAGAAGAAAATACACAAGAATGGAATGTTATTGTTAAATAGTGTAACCATGTAATTAAGCTCAAATCTCACAGGTTTGTGTGTTCTTAGCTATAATTCATGTTCCAATTTACAGTCTTCAAACAAGTTTAACACAAGTTTTCAATTTAAATTAGTGAAATAATATAAAAAGGGTCTTGAAAAGAAACTCATTACTCTAACCAAGCAAAATATACATGCAAACAATTATTATCATGAAATCTATCATATCTAACAAAAGAAAAAGTCAAATGTTGGTGTTGAGAGAGAGAAAAGTTACCTCCGGAAGTCAAGGACTGACCTCACCACACTTAAGGCATGGCACAGTCCTCCATGCCATCAGTAAGGAGCAAGGGAGGGCTAGAAGCATTGCCTCCAGTATCTGGTTCGCCTTGGCTGCCTGTGCTACTGGATGAAGGGGAGTTCGGGGTGTCCTTTGGTCTGGAGGTGGGTGTGTACCAACTATGAGGTCCTTCAGGTAGTTGTATCGGCACTTGTTACGGCACTCCATTTGCTCCATTCACCGGTCTTGCCAGTCGAACCTCTCAAGGATCTGAAGGAACATCTGATGGATGGATGGTGCTTGTGGTGTGGATGATGGTGGAGTGGATGAGGGAGGAGTATCCAAAATGGACTGGCAAGCCGGCTCGCAGAGGGAACTGGCGGCCTGATGTACTTCCCATTTGGGACATACTGGTTGGCTCTAGGGATCATCACCTTCGTGTCTCCTGCCCAAGATGACACATCTGCTGCAGAGACTAAATCTAAAACTAAGGCGAGGGGAAAGGCAGGTTACCCGCTATCTGTACGTGTCCTATGGCGTCCCGGATGTGTCAGGGCAGGTTGAGGGGTTGCTCTGTCAGGATGCACCAGATGAGGACAGCCATGTCTGCTGTGAAGGTCGACTCGTGAGTGCTCGAAAAGACATAGTGGGACATAATCTGTGCCCACACGCGAGCTTCTAGGGTGAGTGACTGGGCTGAGATGCTCTTGGGTGTTGAACGATGCTGCCCGTAGATCCAAGTGCTGCCAGGTTGGGCTATGACTCCAAGTACGCTATCCCAGTTAAACTGATATATCTGGCGCTTACTAGATGCTTCTTGATATGCATCCCATCGCTCAGGACTAGGAGGAAGGTCCAGTGCTCTCTGTATGGCACTCTCAAAGACAGGGACCTGCTGCTGGCGGATGAAGACAGTCTGCAGAGTAGGCGAGTAGAAGTTTGAGTAGAATTCAACTACCCATGATAAGTTGGCCTCTCGTGGCTGCCTCCTTAAAAATCCTCACTATCTCCTCTCAATTCGGGGCTCCACAAAATCAACAAAGTGTGTTGGGACAATGAGTAGGTGCTCATTGTTGTAGTTCCTCTCGGCTAAGATAGGGAACATCTGTTCGCAATAATGGTTAGCAAACCGTGTGGAGTCTCGTGCGGGGAAGGCTTTTCTGCTTTATCAACCTTAATGATCCTCTTTACCCGCTTTGTTGGTGGCTTGACACTGGTTGAGGGTAGTACTTTAGCCAGTGTTCTCTTGGTTCCTCTCCTTGCCGGTGGCTTATCAGTGGCCTTCTCTTTTCCTTTCTTGGTACCCATGCCTAAGGAAGAAGAAAAAGGAGGAATATAGATAACCAAAACCGGAAGGGAGAAAATTCCAAGTGATAATGAATGCCAAAGGAAAGATGTTAGCTCAAATACATGGTAGCTACAACATGTAGGTAAGACATCAATTAAGAGCAATAAGGCAATTCATAAATAAATAGATGCAAGAGGTGAAAGCATGCAAGGGATAGACATGAGAAGCATAACTCAAGCATCAAAAAGTAAATGTGCCAATATAGAGAGTATTTGTATGATGACAATTGTGAATGATAATTCCAAATACATGTGGAGTGCAAGGGTTATGAAAAAGAGGCATTCAAGTAAAAGAGTAAAACAAAATAGAGTTCAAGATGCCATAAGGGCTTTTTCACAGACACATGGTGAGCAAGATAGAATAGGAATGAAAATAATATAATCCAAATGTATATGAGAGCCAAATTAAAGTATCAATTGTCAAATCACTCCATATAATAACCACAAGCTTCAGGATAATAAGGTAATACCCAAATAAAATTCCAATACCAACATAAGAATGCATGAAAAAGAAAAGAAAAAGAATAAGTACGCTAAAAGAAAGATAGAGAAGAAAGAAACATAAATAAATACAATAATGAAAGAGTAGATGGGAGGAAGAAAAGAACCTTGATGAAGAAGGTGAAGAAGGAAAGAAGAAAGTAGTAGAAAGAAAGAAAGAATAAGGAAGAAGGAGGAAAATAATTAGGATTGCAAAGAATTAGGGTAAGGGGAGGAGATTTGAAATCAGGCGCTGAAGTGGATTAATTGTGCATCGCATGTGACGCGTACGCATAGGGCACGCATACGCGTGGGTCGTGCAATTTCCAAGTGACGCGTAAGCGTCAGGGACGCGTACGTGTGACATGGGTTGTGCAATTGTTGCGAAGGCAGCCCCACGCATGCACAACTCTCTGTTTGATACGCATGAGAGCCAAAAATGCACATGACGCGTGCGCATAATCCACGCGCACGCGTGGATGGCCAATTTGGAAAAATGACGCGCACGCGTCAGGGATGCGTACGCGTGTTGGGGCTTGTGCTCCCAACACAGTTCCAGCCCCACACCATTATAACTCTCTGGCCATACACCCATTTACACCGATTTGCAGGGTCATGCGTACGCATGAGGGACGCGTACGCCTGGCCTGGTGAAATCTCAAGCGACGCGTACGCATGAGGGATGCGTACGCATAGACTTTCTTGTGCGCAAAGCATGCCACCAGTACCACTCCTGCCCAACTCGCTGTTCAATTCTTATTTTTCACGCACGCACATATGACGCGTACGCGTCAGTGACGCTTGGGCGTCGTGTACATTTTTTTATGCAGAATGCAAAATGCAACATGTAGATGAAAATGCAAAATATATGAGAATATCACTAAAAGAAATAAACTAAAATAAAATTAAGAAGAAGAAGAAACGATCATACCATGGTGGGTTGTCTCCCACCTAGCACTTTGCTTTTACCTCCTTAAGTTGGACAGTCTACAAGCTCAATCTGCTTCTGTTGGTGGATTTTCCAAGAGGAAGACCTCTAGCTCTTTATTGTCCTTCTTCTTCTCACCATGATATAGCTTTAAGCGATGTCCATTGACCTTGATGAATTTGGAACTTGAAGGATGACTCAGGTGGAAGACTCCGTATGGCTCTGCCTTCTCTACTCTATAGGGGCCTTCCCATCTTGAACGCAGCTTGCCTGGCATGAGTCTCAACCTTGAGTTGTGAAGGAGAACCAGCTCCCCAGGTCTGAAATATCTTCTCTTGATGTGCTTGTCATGCACAGCGTTCATCTTCTCTTTATATAATCTGGAGTTGTCATATGCTTCGAGTCGAAGGTTCTCCAGTTCTGCTAGTTGCAGCTTCCTCTCAGCTCCAGCCTTCTCAAATCCCATGTTGCATTCCCTCATAGCCCAGAAAGCCTTGTGTTCCACATCCACTGGGAGGTGACAAGCTTTTCCGTATAATAAGCGGAAGGGACTCATCCCAATGGGTGTCTTGTACGCTGTCCGATAAGCCCAGAGCACATCTACAAGCCTGGTGGTCCAGTCTTTCCTATGAGGCTTGACTATCTTCTCCAGAATGAGCTTTATCTCTCTGTTAGACACCTCGGCTTGCCCATTGGTCTGGGGATGGTAGGCTGTTGCTACTTTGTGAACAATCCCATGCTTCTTCAGTAGACCTACTGATCTCCTGTTACAAAAGTGAGTGCCTTGATCACTCACGATTGCTCGTGGTGATCCAAAGCGACAAAAAATATGGTTTCTAACAAAGGAGACAACAATGTTAGCATCATCAGTATGGGTAGGAATTGCTTCCACCTATTTAGAAACATAATCTACAGCTAACAATATATATAAGAAACCACTAGAGTTCAAGAATAGACCCATGAAGTCAATGTCCCAGACATAAAAAATTTCACAGAATAGCATAAGCTGTTGGGGCATCTCATCCCTCTTGGATATATTACCAAACCTTTGGCATGGGGAACGAGATTTACAGAAGGCAGTAGTATCTTTAAAAAGAGTGGGCCACCAGAATCCACAGTCCAAAATTTTTCTAGCTGTCCTTTGAGGATGAAAATGTCCACCACTCTCAGAGGAGTGGCATGCCTCTAAAATTGACTGGAATTCTGATTGAAGCACACACCTTCTAATTACCTGGTCAGCACCATACCTCCATAAATATGGGTCATCCCATATATAATATTTGGACTCGCTTTTCAGCTTGTCCCTTTGATGCTTAGTAGAATTAGGAGGGAAGGTATACCTAACTAGATAATTAGCTACAGGTGCATACCAAGGAACTACTTCAGATATTGTGTGCAAGCTATCAAATGGAAAAGTGTCATTGATAGGAGTAGGGTCATCCTTAATGTGCTCAAGGCGACTCAAGTGGTCTGCCACTAAATTCTGGGAACCACTCCTATCTTTAATTTCTAAATCAAATTCTTGCAGCAACAATATCCAACATATTAACCTTGGTTTGGACTCCCTTTTAGCTAATAAATATTTTAGAGCTGCATGGTTGATGTTGCACGAAATTGCGATCATCAACAATGGCGCCAAAGACTTGGTGCTCTCAAACGTGAATCACACTTTGTCACAACTTCTCACAACTATCCAGCAAGTGCACTGGGTCGTCCAAGTAATACCTTACGTGAGTAAGGGTCGATCCCACGGAGATTGTCAGCTTGAAGCAAGCTATGGTCACCTTGTAAATCTCAGTTAGGCGGATTTAGATGGTTATAGAGAATTGATAATTAAAACATAATTAAGATATAAACTAGGATAGAGATACTTATGTAATTCATTGGTGAGAATTTCAGATAAGCATATAGAGATGCTTTCGTTCCTCCTGAACCTCTGCTTTCCTGCTGTCTTCATCCAATCATTCCTACTCCCTTCCATGGCAAGCTTACGCAGGGCATCACCGTTGTCAATGGCTACATCCTGTCCTCTCAGTGAAAATGGTCCAAAATACGCTGTCACCGCACGGCTATTTATTTGTCGGTTCTCGATCATACTGGAATAGGATTCAGTAATCCTTTTGCGTCTGTCACTACGCCCAGCATTTACGAGTTTGAAGCTCGTCACAGCCATCCCTTCCCGGATCCTACTCGGAATACCACAGACAAGGTTTAGACTTTCCGGATCTCAAGAATGGCCGCCAATAATTCTAGCCTATACCACGAAGACTCTGATCTCATGGAATGGAAGGCTCGGTTGTCAGGCGAGGCAACCATGTGTCATGAACCAGAAGGCTAAGAGATATGCACTTAAGCGATTGCAAGTAGAACGGAGGTGGTTGTCAGGTATGCGTTAATGGGTGAGAATGATGATGAGTGTCACGGATCATCACCTTCCTCAGGTTGAAGAACAAGTGTATATCTTAGATAAGAAATAGGCTTAAGTTGAATAAAAAAACAATAGTACTTTGCATTAATTCATGAGGAACAGCAGAGCTCCACACCTTAATCTATGGTATGTAGAAACTCTACCGTTGAAAATACATAAGTGATAATGGTCCAGGCATGGCCGAATGGCCAGCCTCCAAGGTCTATGGACTAAACGTCCAACGATAGATCCGAAGATATAAATACAACAGTAAAAAGTCATATTTATACTAAACTAGTTACTAGGGTTTACAGAAATGAGTAAATGATGCAGAAATCCACTTCCGGGGCCCACTTGGTGTGTGCTTGGACTGAGCATTGAGCTTTACATGTGTAGAGGCTTCTCTTGGAGTTGAACGCCAGTTTGTAACCTGTTTCTGGCGTTTAACTTCACTTTGCAACCTGTTTCTGGCGTTTAACTCCAGAATAGGGCAGGAAGCTGGCGTTGAACGCCAATTTGCGTCATCTAAACTCGGGCAAAGTATAAGCTATTATATATTGCTGGAAAGCCCTGGATGTCTATTTTCCAACGCAATTAAGAACGTGCCATTTGGACTTCTGTAGCTCCAGAAAATCCACTTTGAGTGTAGGGAGGTCAGAATCCAACAGCATCTGCAGTCCTTCTTCAACCTCTGAATCTGATTTTTGCTCAAGTCCCTCAATTTCAGCCAGAAAATACCTGAAATCACAGAAAAACACACAAACTCATAGTAAAGTCTAGAAATGTGATTTTTATTTAAAAACTATTAAAAATATACTAAAAACTAACTAAATCACACTAAAAACTATGTAAAAACAATGCCAAAAAGCGTATAAATTATCCACTCATCACAACACCAAACTTAAATTGTTGCTTGTCCCCAAGCAACTGAAAATCAAATAGGATAAAAAGAAGAGAATATATTGTGAATTCCAAAATATCAATGAAACTTAGCTCCAATCAGATGAGCGGGACTAGTAGCTTTTTGCCTCTTGAATAGTTTTGGCATCTCACTTTATCCATTGAAATTCAGAATGATTGGCATCTATAGGAACTTAGAATTTAGATAGTGTTATTGATTCTCCTAGTTTAGTATGTTGATTCTTGAACACAGCTACTTTATGAGTCTTGACCGTGGCCCTAAGCACTTTGTTTTCCAGTATTACCACCGGATACATAAATGCCACAAACACATAACTGGGTGAACCTTTTCAGATTGTGACTCCGCTTTGCTAAAGTCCCCAATTATAGGTGTCCAGGGTTCTTAAGCACACCCTTCTTTTGCTTTGGACCTCGACTTTAACTGCTCAGTCTCAAGTTTTCACTTGACACCTTCACGCCACAAGCACATGGTTAGGGACAGCTTGGTTTAGCCGCTTAGGCCAGAATTTTATTCCTTCAGGCCCTCCTCTCCACTGATGCTCAAAGCCTTGAATCCTTTTTATTACCCTTGTCTTTTGGTATTAAGGGCTATTGGCTTTTTGCTCTTGCCTTTTGGTTTAAAGAGCTTTTGGCTTTTTCTGCTTGCTTTTTCTTTCTCTTTCTCTTTTTTTTTTTGCCATTTTTCTTCTCTCTTTTTTTCGCAAGCTTTTGTATTCACTGCTTTTTCTTGCTTCAAGAATCATTTTTATGATTTTTCAGATCATCAAATAACATTTCTCCTTTTTCCTTATTCTTCAAGAGCCAACATATTTAACATTCATAAACCTCAATATCAAAAGACATATGCACTGTTCAAGCATTCATTCAGAAACATAAACATCAAAATAATTAAACTAGTTTCAAGGATGAATTCGAAACCCTGTACTTGTTCTTTTGTTTTTTAAAACATTTTTCATTTAAGAGAGGTGATGGATTCATAGGACATTCATAACTTTAAGGCATAGACACTTAAATACTAATGATCATGTAATAAGACACAAACATAAACATAAAGCATAGTAAACAAAAAACAAGAAAATAAGAACAAGGAGATTAAGGAACGGGTCCACCTTAGTGAGGGTGACGTCTTCCTCTTCTTGAAGAACCAATGGTGCTATTAAGCTCCTCTATGTCTCTTCCTTGTCTTTGTTGCTCCTCCCTCGTAGCTCTTTGATCTTCTCTAATCTCATGGAGAATGATGGAGTGCTCTTGGTGTTCCACCATTAGTTGTCCCATGTTGGAACTTTATTCTCCTAGGGAGGTGTTGATTTGCTCCCAATAGTTTTCTGGAGGAAAGTGCATCCCCTGAGGTATCTCAGGGATTTCATGGTGAGGAATTTCCTCATGCTCTTGTTGAGGTCCATGATCTCTTGTTTGCTCCATCCTTTTCTTAGTGATGGGCTTGTGAGATGAATCTCTCCATCTCCCATGACTCAGAGGTGGAGGCTTTTGCCTTCTCCTTCCTCTTTCTAGAGGTTTCTCTAGCCTTAGGTGCCATAAATGGTTATGGAAAAACAAAAAGCAATGCTTTTACCACACCAAACTTAAAATGTTTGCTCGTCCCCGAGCAAAAGAAGAAAGAAAGAAGGAGAAGAAGAAGAAAAATGGAGGGGGGGAGAGAGGTGATTGGTGAAGGGTATTTGGGGAAGAGAGGATGGATGTGAGTGGTGAAGAGGTGAGAAGAAGAGGTGGGGTAGGTGGGGATCCTGTGGGTCCACAGATCCTGAGGGGATCCTGTGGGGTCCACAGATCCAGTAGGGTCAAGGACTTAACATCCCTGCTCTAATTAGGCGTGTAAAACGCCCTTAGCATGCATGTCTGGCGTTAAATGCCAGCTTGCTGCTTGTTTTTGGCGTTAAACGCCCAAAAGTAGCCTGTTTCTGGTGTTTAACTCCACTTCCATGCTCTGTTCTGGCGTTAAACGCCAGTCTGGTGCTTGTTTCTGGCGTTTAACGCCAGCTTGATACTTCTTTCTGGCGTTAAACGCCAGTTTGATGCTTCTTACTGGCGTTTAAATGCCAGTAAGTTCTTCCTCCAGGGTGAGCTGTTTTTAAAGCTGTTTTTCATTCTGTTTTTAATTTTTCAGTAGTTTTTGTGACTCCACATGATCTTCAACCTAAAAAAATAAAATAAATTAAAATAGATATAATTAAATAACATTGGGTTGCCTCCCAACAAGCGCTTCTTTAATGTCAATAGCTTGACAGTGAGCTCTCATGGAGCCTCACAGATGTTCAGAGCATTGTTGGGACCTCCCAACACCAAACATAGAGTTTGAATGTGGGAGTTCAACACCAAACTTAGGGTTTGGTTGTGGCCTCCCAACACCAAACTTAGAGTTTGACTGTGGGGGCTTTGGTTGACTCTGCAGTGAGAGAAGCTTTTCATGCTTACTCTCCATGGTTACAGAAGGAGATCCTTGAGTTTTAAACATAAGGTTGTCCTCATTCAGTTGAAGGACCAACTCTCCTCTGTCCACGTCAATCACAGCTCTTGTTGTGGCTAGGAAGGGTCTTCCAAGGATGATGGATTCATCCTCATCCTTTCCAGTGTCTAGGATTATTAAATCAGCAGGGATGTAAAGGCCTTCAACCTTTACTAACACGTCCTCTACTTGTCCATAAGCCTATTTTCTTGAGTTGTCTGCCATCTTTAAAGAGATTCTGGCAGCTTGCACCTCAAAGATCCCATGTTTCTCCATTACAGAGAGTGGCATTAAGTTTATTCCTGACCACAGGTCACACAGAGCCTTCTCAAAGGTCATGGTGCCTATGTTATAGGGAATTAGGAATTTACCAGGATCCTATTTCTTTTGAGGTAATTTTTGCCTATCCAATGCATTTAGTTCATTGGTGAGCAAGGGAGGTTCATCTTCCCAAGTCTCATTACCAAATAATTTGGCATTCAGCTTCATGATTGCACCAAGGTACTTAGCAACTTGCTCTTCAGTAATGTCTTCATCCTCTTCAGAGGATGAATACTCATCAGAGCTCATGAAGGGTAGAAGGAGGTTCAATGGAATCTCTATGGTCTCTAGATGAGCCTCAGATTCCTTTGGTTCCTCAAAGGGAAACTCCTTATTGGTCACTGAGCGTCCCAGGAGGTCTTCCTCACTAGGATTCACGTCCTCCTCCTCCTCTTTGGGTTCGGCCACACCATGTAAGGTAATGGCCTTGCACTCTCTTTTTGGATTCTCTTCTGTATTGCTTGGGAGAGTACTAGGAGGAGTTTCAGTGACTCTTTTACTCAGCTGGCCCACTTGTGCCTCCAAATTTCTAATGGAGGACCTAGTTTCATTCATGAAACTTAGAGTGGCCTTAAATAGATCAGAGACTATATTTGCTATGCTAGATGGATTCTGCTCAGAATTCTCTGTCTGTTGCTGAGTGGATAATGGAAAAGGCTTGCTATTGCTAAACCTGTTTCTTCCACCATTATTAAAGCCTTGTTGAGGCTTTTGTTGATCCTTCCATGAGAAATTTGGATGATTTCTCCATGAGGGATTATAGGTATTTCCATAGCGTTCACCCATGTAATTCACCTCTGCTATTGCAGGGTTCTCAGGATCATAAGCTTCTTCTTCAGAAGATGCTTCTTAGTACTGTTGGATGCAGCTTGCAATCCATTCAGACTCTGAGAAATCATATTGACTTGCTGAGTCAATATTTTGTTCTGAGCCAATATGGCATTCAGAGCATCAATTTCAAGAACTCCCTTCCTCTGAGGTGTCCCATTACTCACAGGATTCCTTTCAGAAGTGTACATGAACTGGTTATTTGCAACCATGTCAATGAGTTCCTGAGCTTCTGCAGGCATTTTCTTTAGGTGAATGGATCCACCTAGAGAATGGTCCAATGACATCTTAGATAATTCAGACAGACCATCATAGAATATATCCAGGATGGTCCATTCTGAAAGCATGTCAGAAGGACACTTTTTGGTGAGTTGCTTGTATCTCTCCCAAGCTTCATAGAGGGATTCACCTTCTTTCTGTCTGAAGGTTTAAACATCCACTCTAAGCTTACTAAGCTTTTGAGAAGGAAAGAACCTGGCTAAGAAATCCGTGACCAGCTTATCCCAAGAGTTCAGGCTATCTTTAGGTTGAGAATCCAACCATATTCTAGCTCTGTCTCTTACAGCAAACGGGAAAATCATAAGCCTGTAGACCTCGGGATCAACCCCATTGGTCTTAACAGTATCACAGATCTACAAGAATTCAGTTAAGAAATGAAAAGGATCTTCTGATGGAAGTCCATGAAACTTGCAATTCTGTTGTATCAGAGAAACTAGTTGAGGCTTTAGCTCAAAATTATTTGCTCCAATGGCAGGGATTGAGATGCTTCTTCCATGTAAGTTGGAATTTGGTGCAGTAAAGTCACCAAGCATCTTCCTTGCATTGTTATTATTTTTGGCCATGTCTCCTTCTTTTTCGAAATTTTCAGTCAGATTTTCTCCAGAGAGTTGTGCTTTAGCTTCCCTTAGCTTCCTCTTCAGAGTCCTTTCAGGTTCAAGATCAGCTTCAACAAGAATATTCTTATCCTTGTTCCTGCTCATATGAAAAAGAAGAGAACACAAAAGAAAATATGGAATCCTATATGTCACAGTATAGAGATTCCTTATGTAAGTATAAGAAGAGAAGAGTAGCTGATAAACCCATATTTTATGATATATTTTGTGCCTAATTTAAGTGATTTATTCAATCCTTCACCCACTTATTCATATAAATTGCATGGTTTTACTTTCCCTTCCTTATTATGTGATGTATGTGAAAAACACGTTTCCTATGCTTTAAAAATAATTATTTTAATTACCCTTTATTTCCATTCGATACCGTGATTCGTGTGTTGAGTAGTTTCAGATCTTCTAAGGCAGGAATGACTTAAAGGATGGAAATGATACATACAAAAATGAAAGGAAAGCATAAAACTGAGTTTTTGAAGAAACTGGCAGCGACGCGATCGCATGGACGACGCGGCCGTGTGCCAGCGCGAAATGGCAGTGACGCGACCGCGTGATTGACGCGATTGCGCACCTTAAGCGAAATGCATATGACGCGGACGCATGACTGAAGCGACCGCGTGACAAGGAAAACTCCAAATGACGCGACCGCGTGACCCACGTGGACGCGTGACAGAGGCCACGCACCAGAAATTACAGAAAACGCTCCTAGCGATTTCTGAAGCCCTTTTTGGCCCAAATCCAAGTCCAGAAGGCACAGAACAGAGGTTATGAAGTGGGGGAATGCATCCATTCAAAGGAGAGTCTCCAATTAATTAGTATTCATGAATTAGATGTAGTTTTGAGGGAGAGGTTCTCTCCTCTCTCTTTTAAGATTTAGAATTAGGATTTCTTTTGCTTTCAGGATTATCTTTTTATCAAGTTCAACATTCCTTTTTATTTATCTTCTCAATTTAGTTTATGAATTCTTCTATGTTACAGATTGTTCTTTGAATTAATGTTATTTGAGGTATTTCAGTTTATTATTGCTTTCTTTTATTTATATTACTGTTGCTTTCAATCTGAAGACATTTTTATTCAAGTAGATTTACTTTTTCCCTTTTGGTCTTGGTTAAGAAATCAGTAACTCAGGAGTTATCAAACTCAACATGATTGATAATTGTTATCTTTGCTAATTGAATTGAACTTCACTAATCTCAATCTTTCCTTAGGGATTAACTAGGATTTGAAGATCAAACTAATTAGTCACTTGACCTTCCTTTGCTCTAGTAAAGGCTAACTAAGTGGAATTAAGATTCAATCTTCATCATCATTGATAAGGATAACTAGGATAGGACTTCCAATTTCTCATACCTTGCCAAAAGTGTGTTTTACAGTTATTTATTTATTTTACAGTCTTTTACTTATTTTAATTGCAATTTAAATTACTTGTTTCTCATCTTCAAGACCCCAATTAACAATCTTCATAACCAATAATAAGAACATACTTCCCTGCAGTTCCTTGAGAAGACGACCCGAGGTTAAATACTTTGGTTATCAATTTCAAAGGGGTTTGTTACTTGTGACAACCAAAACATTTGTAAGAAAGGACTTTTGTTGGTTTAGAAGCTATACTTGCAATGGGAATTTATTCTGAATTCTAGACCACGCAAAAGTTCTCTCTTCAAAATGGCGCCGTTGCCGGGAAACTGCAATCATGTGCCTTATTATTGGTTATTGTAAATATTTTTCTTTTACTTGTTTATTTATTCTTATTTTCTCCTTTTTTTTATTAGCTACTATGAATTCTCACACCTCTCGCTTTGAGTTTGGTTCTAATATTGTTGAAAGGAGTGAAAGTTATAATAGAAACATGCATCAAGGTCAGAGCAATCAAAGATGGATGGAGCCAAGAGGATCTAATCAACCCTTTAGGCAACAACACCCTCCAAGATATCATGGACAAAGACCATTCTACAATGCATACCAAGCCAATAGACATGGTGGACAACCTTGTAGTTACCAACAAGCCCCACCCTGTGCTTATAGGCCATCCTCTCAACATAACTTCGAACCACCACACTCACAAGCTCCTTTTCACCATTCACCACCATATGATCCTCATCTACCCCAATTCCAATCCAATTACTCCCAAACACCACCACTTCCCCATGTACCACGTCCAAATCCATCACCCCGAGAATCAGAGGTTCGCCTCAAGGAAACAGTAGATCAACTCCAAACAACCTTTCATCAACTGGAGTAAGCTATAAGTCAATTATCTTCTAGACGTTTGAACATTCAAGGACCTCCCACAGCCCCATGTGAACAATGTAAAGAAGAGCGTAGCATGAAGGAGATACTAGAAACTCCAGTGGACAGAACAGGGCATGACTTCATACTGGAACAAGTAGAGGAAGCTGTCATTGTAAACGAAGAAGAGTTGGTTGAAGACTTAGGAGACACTGAACTTTCATGGGAATCCAGAGTCATGGAGAATTCTGTCAAAAACGTTACAATTGATGCTAAGGAGGATAGTGCACAACTCCCAAAGAAAATCTTTTATGAAGAACTAGATGGAATAATCCGAGAAGCAAGTTTCCTTGATGAGGATAATCTCAAGTAAAGTTCCCCCAGTAATGAACTTGCATCAGCAAGTGAATTCTCTGAGATCGAAGAATCTTCCCCAAGTGAATACGAAGATGATGCGGAGGTAGATTCTTCTCAACCTCCCATCTATGATTTCAGTGACGAGAAAGACATAGAAGGCTTTGATCAGAACATGGATGCATTTGAAGAAGTCTGCAAGAAAGTAAAGAAATTCACCACAGAGCACAAGGGAGTAGAACTTACAGAACCACTGGAAACACCTATCCCAAGGCCATTACCACCCAATACAAGCTTCAAGTGGGTACAATCCTTAACCTTTAGTTTTATTTTTCCACTTGAATATGGTTTGCTTGAAACAGATGGCCAGCTTAGAGCTCTCTGCGGCTTTAAGAGTAAGAGAGAAATGGCTCGCACTCAAAACTGGTGCACAAGGATCAATAAGGTTCCACGCTTCAATTCGAAGTGCACGGATTGGCATCATGGTCAATCGAATGGATCTCGGAAAATGTTTGGTCATCTTGGTGAAAATCTACTTTCTAAACCGCCCGGATGGAAAAATATAGGTCAAGACGAATGTGGATTTAAAAGCAAAGTTTGGGATCCTGGAATCTATTCTGACCTTCGTCACCCCGGGAGCCTGACAATCTGCTTGAAGATACTCAGAAGATTTACATGCCTAGTTTGGGACCCCGGAGGCTGTTGGCATTCCAAACATTGGTGGAGATTTCTGGACGAATTTAAGCGCAAGCCGCCATAATAGGAAGCTCGTCCAATGTCCAATTTAAGGACTTTAACTAAAAGTGCTAGGTGGGAGACAACCCACCATGGTATGGTCGTTTCTTTTTCAGTTTTATTTCGTGTTATTTATTTTTGTTTTCCTTTTCAATCGAACCTGAATATTATTCATTCGCATTGCATACTGCATAATTGCATACCTGCATAAAAAAAAGAGTAGGCGTGCGACGCGATCGCGTCAGTTGTGAAAAATAACCCCCACGCGTCCGCGTCATTCACGCGGCCGCATGACTTGGAAATCGGCGTAAGGATCCAACGCCCAGAAAGTTGGGCTGGAATCGTGCGGCTATTGTGCGTTTCGCACAAACGACCCACGCGGTCCCGTCCATGACGCGATTGCGTCACCTGCCCAACACCAATCCCACGCGACAGCGTGAGCGACCCGATCGCGTCGCCTGGATTGCACAGCATCCCAAAGGAGACAGAGAGTTGCGCTGAAACGACGCTGGAATTGTGCGTTTAGCACAATTTCCAGCGACGCGGTCGCATGCCTCACGCGACCGCGTCACTCATCCTTTTCCCCATTCCATGCGATCACATCACTCACGCGATCGCGTCAACTCCCATCCCACCCCAGCCACGCGATCGTGTGGATTCAAATTCGATAAACCTCCCAGACGCGCGAACCCTACCCATTCGCGCCCCCCAACCCCTTCTCCTTCCTCTCTTCTCTGCAAACCAGCCACCACCACCCACTTTCAACCACCACCACCAACTTCCAGCCACCACCGTTGACCATCCAGACACCGCCGCCGCGCCACCCCCTTCTCCCTTCCCTCTCTTTCTTCCTCTTCTCTCCTCTTCTCCCCCACCACTACTGCCCTCAACCGCCGCAACCACCACCCCCACCACGGCGCTGTCACCGCAGCACCACCACCCACCACCCACGCCCCCCTTCCCTTCCTTCCCCCTTCACCCCTACCCCCATTAACCTACCCGAAACCCCCTGCCTCCGAACAACCACCGCCACACCAACCACCCTCAACCGCCGCGTCTGCCACCACCACCACAATCCCCCAGCCATCTCTCTGCCCCACTTTCATTCATACGCCTACCAGGTTTCGCTGAACGCCGCCCTTCTTTCAATTCTCTGTTAATTACATATTTTTCTGTTTATGTTTATCATTAGGCTTGTTAGATATGCATGTTGTAGTGGATTCTAGGTGGTTAGGTAGCCTAGGATGTGGTTAGTGGATTTAGGCCTGATTAATTGCGCTGTTCGTGCTTCTCGTTTTCTAATTTTCGCAATTCTGCTGTTGCTGTGATGATTCGTATCGTTCATATGCTGTTCTTACTGTTCATGCTGCTATTGCGAATGTTCTTTCTTGTTCATACCTAATTGCAGTTTGTTTTAATTCATATGAACTGTCCTGCTTACTGTTTATTTTCCGGGAACATCTAATTTTAGCCGGAATGCTGCCTAATTTTCTGTAAACTGTTTTGTTTCCATTCGTGTCTTGGTTTTGGCACTTTGAACTCTGCTTTACTCTGCTTTAACCAAAACCAATTCATGAATACCAGGGCAAGCTTTCTTATTCTTTTTGATTTCTTGGTTCATAATCTGCATTTTTGATGTTTAGCTTCCAATTTTTGATTCATCATCAACCTGATTCCCTTGTTTCGATATGAGTTAACTGTAGCTTCTAATTGAGAATGCTTGTTACTTAGAAAATGTTCATCATGCCACTTACTCTAACCCACTTTTTACTAATTCACTAATTTTAACTTCCTAAACTCTTTTTTCATTCCTAACCAACCTAACCTTTCAAAATATTTCTTCTGGTTTTTCACTATTCTCTTTAACCTTCTAACCAGGGCATGATGATAATTTTTCCTAATTAACATGATTTCTAATACATTTTGGATTGTTAATTTTTCTTCTCGGACTTTTAACTCCTATTCAATCCTTAATGCTCAATTACTTAACTCATTTTCATTACTCCACTGCTCCTTTGCCACTATATGCTTACTTTGTGATTTGCCTACTTGTTTTCCTGTTTTTATTATATCCTAATTTTTTATTTTTCAGGATGTCTGACACCCAAAGAAAAGGAAAGGGAAAGGCCACAACCGGCAAGCAGAAAAGAGGAGAATCCTCCATGTCCATCCTGGACATCATGCATGATGACTCCTGGCGGGAGAAACACTTTACCCCGCACGAGAAGGCTGACCAGCTACTCCCTGCTACTGATCCCATTAAGTTTGCAAACCGATACTGCGAGCTGAAGTATCCGGTGTTTGCAACCTCCAGGAACCTATACCTGGAGAGGACTCTGAAGATCCTAGAAGAACTCCAGCAATACACCTCTGATCAGATCAAACAAAGAGGCTAGTTCTTCCTGGAGAGAAACCTGACTGAGGTCAATGCATCTTGGGTAAGGGAATTTTACTGCAATTACTTCAAAACTTCCCTAGATGCAGTAAACCTAAGAGGGAAGCAGATACTGGTCACTGAAGAGGCCATAGAGGATGTTCTGAAGCTCCTGCCTAAATCCGATCAGCCAGATGGTTATCAAAAGGCTGAGGAGGACATGAGATTCATGAAGTTTGACTGGGATGCCGTCAAGGCAAGGATAGCCCTTGACCCGACTGTTCCTTGGGTCATGGGTCAGAACACCACCATGCCTAAGGGAATCAAGCGGGCTTACTTGAACGATGAGGCTCGGCTATGGCATCAGATCCTCAGCAACTTTATTATGCCGAGTACTCACGTGATGGAGCTACATGCCGCTATGATCACCCTCCTATGGTGTGTGATGGAGGGTAAGGACCTGTACCTGCCACGCTTCATTCGGTACTACATGGCCAGGGTCCACGTCTGAGGCACTCTTCCCTTTCCATATCTGATTACACAGCTTGGCCGTCGAGCTGACGTGCCTTAGGAGGATGCTGATGAGAAGCCACCTGCTGCAGAATGCAAGAAAATTATCCCTCACAGCAGGAACTTTCTGGCTTTGGGCTACAGACCTCCATTCCTCACTCCTACTGATGAGACAACCACATCATCTGCCGGCCCCTCTTCCTCTACAGCTACCCCTACTACCACCACTGCACCTCCACCTGCCTCAGAGCCAGTTTATCACTTAGTGCACCATCTGTTTCGGCAGCTAGACCAGATGGAGCGCCGCAACCGGAGGCGATACGAAAGATCTGAGCGTCGTAACAAGCGACGTTATAAGCACTTGAAGCTGATGATCCGTTCTGGCAGCGACATCCCCTCCGAGCCCGACACACCATCAGAGCCATCTGAGGAGGAGGTAGATGATCACGAGGCGGAGACCCATCCCCAGGGAAAGGCTGAGCAGGCAGGCACGGAGCAGGCTGTATCACAGCAGGAGGCCCCGCCTCAGATTCAGGCTGCAGACCCAGAGGTTCCTATTCAGTCAGCACCTCCTTTGCAGCAGGCAGATCCTCAGTCCACCACCACAGAGACTCCAGCCACCCATCCTTCCAGTGATGACACTCCTTCACATCCTGCTTGAGTGAGCATCGAGGACGATGCTTCCTATTAAGTGTGGGGAGGTCGCTATCTCTGGCGTATATTTTTTTTGGTGAACCACTACAGACTCTTTTTACTTTATTACTTTTCTGTATTTTTCTCTTTATTTTTATTTTTTATTTTCTCAGTACTTATACGTTGCTATTTTCATGTATTTTTACTATATTTCTGCATGTTGCACTTTAGTTCATATTTTAGCCATTTAGTTTAGTTGCAATTCTAACTTATTAGTTATAGAAAATGTGGATTAATTAGTATAGTTTACCCATTTTAGCATAAGATAACTTAGTTTAAATTAAAAATATAAAAAGAAAGTAAACTAGAGACTTTAACAGAATAAAAACAACCCACACCTTGTATATATAGCATTACATGTTAGTTAGTTAGCAACATTTCATCAAGGAGAAACACTAGAACTTTAAAGCCGCCTTAAGATTTACATTGAGAATAATAGGAACTCTTAATTTTTACTTGCTTGACAAATATAACTGATATATGATTTTTGAGTTAGAGAACACACAGCCTGTGAGTTTTGAGCTTAATTGTATGGTTACATTCAAACCATAATTTTTATTCCTGTGTGTTCCGCCCTTCTTTTTTATTCTGATGTTCTTTACTTTGTTTTAATCTATATGTCCGATTATAGAATATAGATACATGCCAAAAAAGTGATTGAGGCCATTATTTAATTCTAGCTCACTATTTCCAAATTAGCCTACATTTTACATCACCCTTGTTAACCCCCTTGAGCCTTTAATTCCCCTCCTATTTTATAACCACATTACTAGCCTTAAGCAGAAAAACAAAATAAAAATCCCAAGTTGAATCCTTGGTTAGCTTAAGATAGAAAGTGTGTATTGTTTAAGTGTGGGAAACCTATTGGGAACATGGATGATAAAAACAAAGGGTAGAAAGTTAAAAAGAATAAAATAATTTGAAATAAAAATTTTGGGAAGTATGCTCATGTGAAATCAAAATAATTGAATTACCATGTGTATTAAAATTTTTTTTTTCAGTATTTGAATAAAGGGGATACAAAAGAATTCCCCAAATGCAAAATAAAGCAAATGCACATAGGACAAAATTAAAACTAATGCATGAGCATATAACATAAAAAGTGGGAAAAATATGGGAAAATAGGTAAAGAAGCTTTGCTTTACAAAATATGTATGTTAGGTGAGATCTTAGACTAATCAAGGATTCACTTAATTAGCTCACTTAGCCTTATACATATACCATTATCTTTACCTTGGCCCCATTACAACCTTAATTAAAGACCTCATGATTTTTGTATACCTATATTCTATAATTGTTGATTGGTTAGATGAAGAATAAAGTTATAAAAAGTAAGGATAAAAAAAAGAATAGAGTGATTAACCTAATAAACACTGAGTGACTAGAGAGTAAACACAAAATCTAGTGAGGGTTCAATAGCTCATCAACATATATCTCTGCTTAAATTATTAATTGTCTTGCAAAATTGTAAAATTTTTTTCTCTCCCATCTCAATTGTAAAGGTACTTTATCACTATCTAAGGTTTGGCTATTTATATAAGATTCCTTGAAAATGTGAATTAATTAAACTACATGTAAGCTTTATACATAAGGGAATAACAATTTAGAATTGCATGATTCATTTAGGTAGTTGCATTTAGAATAGATTGCATTGCATGAGATTCCACCACTATAACCTTACCTTACTCTTTGTCTTGGATTTAGCATGAGGACATGCTATTGTTTAAGCGTGGGGAGGTTGATAAACCCATATTTTATGATATATTTTGTGCCTAATTTAAGTGATTTATTCAATCCTTCACTCACTTATTCATATAAATTACATGGTTTTACTTTCCCTTCCTTATTATATGATGTATGTGAAAAACACGTTTCCTATGCTTTAAAAATAATTATTTTAATTACCCTTTATTTCCATTCGATGCCGTGATTCGTGTGTTGAGTAGTTTCAGATCTTCTAAGGCAGGAATGACTTAAAGGATGGAAAGGAAACATACAAAAATGGAAGGAAAGCATAAAACGGAGTTTTTGAAGAAACTGGCAGCGACGCGATCGCATGGACGACGCGGCCGCATGCCAGCGCGAAATGGCAGTGACGTGACCGCATGATTGATGCGATCGCGCACCTTAAGCGAAACGCATATGACGCGGACGCATGACTGAAGTGACCGCGTGACAAGGAAAACTCCAAATGAGGCAACCGCGTGACCCACGCGGACGCGTGACAGAGGCCACGCACCAGAAATTACAGAAAATGCTCCCAGCGATTTCTGAAGCCCTTTTTGGCCCAAATCCAAGTCCAGAAGGCACAGATCAGAGGTTATGAAGTGGGGGAATGCATCCATTCAAAGGAGAGTCTCCAATTAGTTAGTATTCATGAATTAGATGTAGTTTTGAGGGAGAGGTTCTCTCCTCTCTCTTTTAGGATTTAGAATTAGGATTTCTTTTGCTTTCAGGATTATCTTTTTATCAAGTTCAACATTCCTTTTTATTTATCTTCTCAATTTAGTTTATGAATTCTTCTATGTTACAGATTGTTCTTTGAATTAATGTTATTTGAGGTATTTCAGTTTATTATTGCTTTCTTTTATTTATATTACTGTTGCTTTCAATCTGAAGACATTTTTATTCCAGTAGATTTACTTTTTCCCTTTTGGTCTTGGTTAAGAAATCAGTAACTTAGGAGTTATCAAACTCAACATGATTGATAATTGTTATCTTTGCTAATTGAATTGAACTTCCCTAATCCCAATCTTTCCTTAGGGATTAAATAGGATTTGAAGATCAAACTAATTAGTCACTTGACCTTCCTTTGCTCTAGTAAAGGCTAACTAAGTGGAATTAAGATTCAATCTTCATCATCATTGATAAGGATAACTAGGATAGGACTTCTAATTTCTCATACCTTGCCAAAAGTGTGTTTTACAGTTATTTATTTATTTTACAGTCTTTTACTTATTTTAATTGCAATTTAAATTACTTGTTTCTCATCTTCAAAATCCCAATTTACAATCTTCATAACCAATAATAAGAACATACTTCCCTGCAGTTCCTTGAGAAGACGACCCGAGGTTAAATACTTCGGTTATCAATTTCAAAGGGGTTTGTTACTTATGACAACCAAAACATTTGTAAGAAAGGACTTTTGTTGGTTTAGAAGCTATACTTGCAACGGGAATTTATTCTGAATTCTAGACCACGCAAAAGTTCTCTCTTCAGTAGCAAAAGAAAAAGATAAGAATCCAAACACAGGGGAGAGGAGTGGGTTTGAATTTTTGAGTGAAAGAGGGGTATTAGTAGATAAATAAATAAATAGAAGGGGATGAGAGATAAGAGAACTCGAAAATTAAATAAATTAAAATAAAAATATTTTTGTTTTTACTTTAAAATTAAAGTTAGAATTCGAAAATAAGAAGGAAAAATGAAACTAACTTAAATTGAAATTTAAAATAATTAGTTAATTAAAATTGAATTTTGAAAAAGAGGGAAGGGATTTTCGAAAATTAGAGAGAGAGAGTTAGTTAGGTAGTTTTGAAAAAGATAGGAATCAAACAAAAAGTTAAGTGGTTAATTGAAAAAGATTTGAAAATCAAATTTTGAAAAGATAAGAAGTTAGAAAAGATTTTGAAAATTAATTTTTGAAAAAGATGTGATTGAAATTTATTTTGAAAAAGATTTGAAAAAGAAATTTAAAAAGATTTGATTTTGAAAATTAAAGTTGATTACTTGACTAACAAGAAACAAAAAGATATGATTTAAACTTTAAAGATTGAACCTTTCTTAATAGGCAAGTAACAACTTGAAAATTTTTGAATCAATCACATTAATTATTAGTAAAGATTTTGAAATTATGAAATAAAATAAGAAAAATATTTTTGAAAATCAATTTGAAATTTTCGAAAATATGAAAGAAAAAAATGAAAAAGATTTGATTTTTGAAAAAGATTTGAAAAAGATAGGATTTTTAAATTGAAAATTTGATTTGACTCATAAGAAACAACTAAATTTAAAAACTTTTTGACTAAATCAGACCAAATTTTCGAAAATTTATGAGAGAATGATGGAAAGATATTTTTTGATTTTTTGAATTTTTAATGAAGAAAGAGAAAAACAATAAAAAGACTCAAAACATGAAAATTATGAATCAAAACACACAATGCATGCAAGAACACTTTGAATGTCAATATGAACACTAAGAACACTTTGAATGTCAAGATGAACATCAAGACTTATTTTTGAGAATTTTTAAGAAAAGAAAAACATGCAAGACACCAAACTTAGAAATTTTCAAACTTTAGACACTAACAAATTGAAAATACATATGAAAAACAAGAAAAGACACAAAACATAAAAATGCAAAGATCAAACAAAGCAAACCATCAAGAACAACTTGAAGATCATGAAGAACATCATGCATGAGTTTTCGAAAAATGCAAGAAAGATATAAACATGCAATTGACACCAAACTTAAAAACTGACACAAGACTCAAACAAGAAACATCAAATTATTTTTTTTGATTTTATGATTTTATTAAAATTTTTTTGGTTTTTTTTTTTTCGAAAATTAATTGGAAAAAGAAAAATAAGGATTTCAAAATTTTTAATATAAATTCCAAGAATCATGCAATATTAGTCTAAAACTCTGGTCCAGGAATTAGACATGGCTTACTAGCCAGCCAAGCTTTCAGTGAAAGCTCTGGTCCAAAACACTAGACATGGCCAATGGCCAGCCAAGCTTTAGCAAACATTGCCTACCTCCCATGTATACAACAATTATGTGTGTAACTGCCAAATGGGTGAAGATCAACAAGCTCTTGTGATGATAAGTTGAAACCCCGGTCCAAAAGATTAGACATGGCTTACAGCCAGCCAGGATTCAACAAATCATCATGAAACACTAGAATTCATTCTTAAAAATTCTGAAGAAAAAATATATTTTTAAAAATATTTATTATTATTATTTTTTATTTTTTTCATTTTTTTCGAAAATAAGAACAATAAAAACAAAAAGGTTAAAATTAAAATAAAATTACCTAATCTGAGCAACAAGATGAACCGTCTGTTGTCCAAACTCGAACAATCCCCGGCAACGGCGCCAAAAACTTGGTGCACGAAATTGCGATCATCAACAATGGCGTCAAAGACTTGGTGCTCTCAAACGTGAATCACACTTTGTCACAACTTCGCACAACTAACCAGCAAGTGCACTGGGTCGTCCAAGTAATACCTTACGTGAGTAAGGGTCGATCCCACGGAGATTGTCGGCTTGAAGCAAGCTATGGTCACCTTGTAAATCTTAGTCAGGCGGATTCAGATGGTTATAGAGAATTGATAATCAAAACATAATTAAGATATAAACTAGGATAGAGATACTTATGTAATTCATTGGTGAGAATTTCAGATAAGCGTATAGAGATGCTTTTGTTCTTCTTGAACCTCTACTTTCCTGTTGTCTTCATCCAATCATTCCTACTCCCTTTCATGGCAAGCTTATGCAGGGCATCACTGTTGTCAATGGTTACATCCCGTCCTCTCAGTGAAAATGGTCCAAAATGCGCTGTCACCGCACGGCTATTCATCTGTCAGTTCTCGATCATACTGGAATAGGATTCAGTAATCCTTTTTGCGTCTGTCACTACGCCCAGCACTCGCGAGTTTGAAGCTCGTCACAGCCATCCCTTCCCGGATCCTACTCGGAATACCACAGACAAGGTTTAGACTTTTCGGATCTCAAGAATGGTTGCCAATAATTCTAGCCTATACCACGAAGACTCTGATCTCATGGAATGGAAGGCTCAGTTGTCAGGCGAGGCAACCATGCATCATGAACCAGAAGGCTAAGAGATATGCACTTAAGCGATTGTAAGTAGAACGGAGGTGGTTGTCAGGCACGCGTTCATGGGTGAGAATGATGTGAGTGTCACGGATCATCACCTTCCTCAGGTTGAAGAACAAGTGTATATCTTAGATAAGAAATAGGCTTGAGTTGAATAGAAAAACAATAGTACTTTGCATTAATTCATGAGGAACAGCAGAGCTCCACACCTTAATCTATGGTGTGTAGAAACTCTACCGTTGAAAATACATAAGTGATAATGGTCCAGGCATGGCCGAATGGCCAGCCTCCAAGGTCTAGGGACTAAACGTCCAACGATAGATCCGAAGATATAAATACAACAGTAAAAAGTCCTATTTATACTAAACTAGTTACTAGGGTTTATAGAAATGAGTAAATGATGCAGAAATCCACTTTCGGGGCCCACTTGGTGTGTGCTTGGGCTGAGCATTGAGCTTTACATGTGTAGAGGCTTCTCTTGGAGTTGAACGCCAGTTTGTAACCTGTTTCTGGCATTTAACTCCACTTTGCAACCTGTTTCTGGCGTTTAACTCAAGAATAGGGCAGAAAGCTGGTGTTGAATGCCAGTTTGCTGGAAAGCCCTGGATGTCTACTTTCCAACGCAATTGAGAGCGCGCCATTTGGACTTCTGTAGCTCCAGAAAATCCACTTTGAGTGCAGGGAAGTCAGAATCCAACAGCATCTGCAGTCCTTCTTCAACCTCTGAATCTGATTTTTGCTCAAGTCCCTCAATTTCAGCCAGAAAATACCTGAAATCATAGAAAAACCCACAAACTCATAGTAAAGTCCAAAGATGTGATTTTTATTTAAAAACTAATAAAAATATACTAAAAACTAACTAAATCACACTAAAAACTATGTAAAAACAATGCCAAAAAGCGTATAAATTATCCGCTCATCAGTTGACATGGCGGAAATTGGCGGGTTAAGAAATTAATATAAGAGATACGTTGCAAGTACAGTTCTTAACCAACAAAAATCCGCTTATCAATTTAGAAGGGTTGTCACAAAATTAGAATTAAAATACTGGGAGTATGAATCCCAGGTTGTCTCCCAACAAGTTGCAGAAAGATGTGCTATTCTATTAATCATATGTTTTCCAAAATGGTTTGAGTTTGATAAACAGGAAATTAAATCAGAGAATTTGTGTAATTTAAATAAAACTCTTGACCGGGAGTAGATTAGTCGGAAAGTCTATCCTTGTTGGAGTTCTCCCAAGATTAATTGATAATTGAAGGTTGTTCTGCTTAGTTATCCTTTACCAGGTAGAGGAAAGTCAAGCAAGTTGGAAGTCTATTTCTATTCACAAGTTCTAATCCTCTCCCTTGGGAAGGATTAGTGTCAGTGACTAGAGGGCGATCCAACAATAAACTCAATTACAATTTTACTCTTGAGCATTCCAACTCAAGGTTCTCCTTTCAATCAATTTCCAATCAAGTTATGGAACTACTCGCTCATTATGAATGTAAATTTCACAAAATAAGAAAGGTAAATAAAGGAAGACATGATAAATAATAATAAAAAAGACCAATTAAAAATAAAAATAGTTCTTGTATTAGTAAATTCTAAAAATAATCCAATAGTAATTCTGAATAAATTAAGGATATGAAAGAGTAAGTGACAAGTAAGGAAAACAAACTAGAATGATGAAGTCTTGGCGGAGGTAATAACTCTTCTCAATATCCCAATCCAAAAAGCGATAAAAACAAAATCCGAAGAACTATGAATGTGTAGAGAGAAAACCTAGAGGAGGAGTAAAGTCAGATCTAAAAACTAAAAATCATGCGGAATGAATATCTCTCGGTCTCTGCATGTTTCCTGGCTCTAATCTGCTTCTCTGGGTCAAAAACTGGGTCAAAACATGGCCCAAAATCGCCCCAGCGAATTTAGCAAATTTTGCAGATCGCGCACGTCATGCGATCGCGTCATCCAGCGTTTTGCCTTGCTACACGTGCGCGTCGTCCACGCATTCACGTCACTCGTACAGTTTCCAATCCATGCGTTCGCGTCAAGCACGCGAGCGCGTCACTATGAATTCTCCATTTCGCGCGGTTGCGTGAGCCATGCGTCCGCGTCAATTCTCGCTGGTCATCTCCTTAATTTCTTGTGTTCCTTCCATTTTTGCAAGCCTCCTCTCCAATTTCCAAGTCATTCATGCCCTATAAAGCCTGAAACACTTAACACAGGGATCACGGCATCGACTGGAATAAAGGAGAATTAAAATACATAATTAAAAGTCTCTAGGAAGCAAGTTTTCAACCATGGAGTAATTTTGGGAAGGAATTGTAAATACATGCTAATCATATGAATAAGTGGGAAAAGATTTGATAAAACCATACAATTAAACACAATATAAACAATAAAATAATGGTTTATCAACCTCCCCACACTTAAACATTAGCATGTCCTCATGCTTAGTTGAAGGAGATAAAATAAATGAGTAGGAACATGTAAAACTCATGCAATGCAATGCAACCTGTACATATGAATGCAACTATATGATTCTTGTCCACTTGATTAAAAGTAAATAAGATCTTTAAGACAATCACAAATTAAATTTCACTAATTCAATTCTTATACAGTAAGAACAGATAAAAATGTAAGAAGGTAGCTCATGAAAGCAGGGAACATAGAATTTAAGCATTGAACCCTCACTGATGATGTATGTACACTCTAGTCTCTCAAGTGTATAGGGCAATCACTCTACTCCTCTCTAATCATGCTTTCTAAAATTTGTTCTACACCTAACCAATCAACAACATTTAACATACCAATGCAAACATCATGAGGTCTTTTCAAGGTTGTAATGGGGCCAAGGTAAGGGTAAGGGTACATATATGGCTAAGTAAGCTTATAAATTGAATCTTTAATTAACCTAAGCTTTCACCTAACACATATATATATTCTATATAATTTTAAATTTCATACCTAGCTACCCAAAATTTCCTTTTCACATTCTATACTCATGTATCAACTTTATTTTAATTTTATCATATATGCATTGATCTTTGAATTTTAACTTAGCATTGGGGTAATTTTGTCCCCTTATTTATTTATTGAATATTTTTGGATTTTTTTATTTATTTATTTTATTTATTTTTTATTTATTTATTTATTTTTTTTAAAACATGAAAATAAACATAGCTTATCAATGTACATGGATTTTTAATTTTTATAGTTTCACATGAGTAGGTACCCAAATTCCCATTATATTATCATGACACATTCCCTTATTATCTTTTGTTCCCACAATCTTCCCATACTCAATTAACACACAATTCTATCTCAAGCTAACCAAAGATTCAATTGGGATATATAATTATTTTTCCGCTTAAGGCTAGTGATGTGGTAAAATACAGAACAAATGGGATTTAAAGGCTCAAAGTGGCTAAAAAAGGTAACTTAAGGGGTATGCTTAATTGGGATAAGTGAGCTAAACAAATAATGGCCTCAATCATATGCAAGCATATAAATATATTAAACATTGGACATATAGGATGAAACAAAATATAGATTACAATCATAGAAAAGTAAACACACAAGAATAAAATATTTATGGTTAAATAAGGTAACCATGTAACCAAGCTCAAATCTTACGGGTTGTGTGTTCTTAGCCTTTTAAACTATGTTCCAAATGCAACTTCAAGAAAAATTAACATAAAAGGTTTGATTAAAATTAGTGAAATTTTGTTCTAACAAAAATAGGGTCTTAGAAGAAACTTATTATCTTTTCAATCAAGTAGAACATGCATGCAACTAACCTATTACTATGCAATTTATCCTATTCTACAAAAGAAAAACTAACTAAATATCCTATTTTATTGGTGTTAAGGAAGAGAAATTACCTCCGGAAGTTAGGTACTGACCGACCTCCCCACACTTAAGGTTTTGCACCGTCCTCGGTGCCATCTGTCAGGAACAAAGGTGGGCTGGTAGCAGTATCTCCACAATCGGGACCGTCATGGCTCCTTGTGCTGGTAAAGGAAGTGGAGTCCGGGGTGTCTGGGTCTTTGTAGTTTCCCATAAGTAGCTCCTTGAGGTATGTGAATCGGCGCTTGTTACGGCGCTCTCTTAGCTTTACTTTGTGTTACTGCCGATCCAACCTTTCAAGTATCTGATGGAGCAGTTGGTTTGTTGTAGGTGCTTGTGGTGTTGAAGGAGGGATGTCTCCAGCCGGTTCAGTAGGTTGGCTTGTAGTGGCTGCTGGAGGTCTGATATATTTTCCGTTAGGGACATATTGATCATCCTGTGGAAGCATGGCTTTGGTGTCCCCAGCTCTGTAGGAGACTCCGGCTATTGAGACGAGATCTGAAACCAAGGCGGGAAAAGGTAAGTTGCCCGCAATTTGTACGTGTCCCATTGCATTCCGGATGTGTCTTAGTAAGTTTAGGTGCTGGTCTGTAAGGATACACCAGAGTAAAACAGTCATGTCTGCAGTGAAAGAGGACTCGTGGGTTCTCAGAAAGACATAATGAGACATGATCTGTGCCCATACGCGAGCCTCCAAGGTAAGTGCAGAAGCCGATATTCCTTTAGGTCGGGAACGATGGTATCTGTAGGTCCATGATAAACCCATATTTTATGATGTATTTTGTGCCCAATTCAAGTGATTTATTTAATCCCTCACCCACTTATTCATGTAAATTGCATGGTTTTACTTTCCCTTCCTTATTATGTGATATATGTGAAAAACATGTTTCCTATACTTTAAAAATATTAATTTTAATTACCCTTTATTACCATTCGATGCCGTGATTTGTGTGTTAAGTATTTTCAGATCTCCTAAGGCAGGAATGGCTTAGAGGACAGAAAGGAAACATACAAAAATGGAAGGAAAGCACAAAAATGGAGTCTTGAAGAAAAAGGCAGCGACGCGAATGCATGGACGACGCAGCCGCGTGCCTAGTGCGAAAAGGCAGCGACGCGAACGCATGACTGACGCGGACGCGTACCTTGAGCAGAACGCAAATGACGCGTACGCGTGACCGATGCGACCGCATGGAAGAGAAGAACTCCAGATGACGCGACCGCATGACCTACGCAGACGCGTGACAGACGCCACGTGCAAAATCTGCAGAAAACGCCCCCAACGATTTCTAGACCCTTTTTTGGCCCAATTTTGAATCCAGAAACACAGAATATAAGGCAGAGAATGGAGGAATCAAAGGAGATATATCATACATTCATAATTTTAGGATTAGAGGTAGTTTTAGAGAGAGAGGTTCTCTCCTCTATCTTAGGTTTTAGGATTAGGATTCCTCTTAAAGGATTTAGGATTTCAACTTCCTCTCATATTCAATATTCCTTTTATATTTCTATTTATTCTAATGCTTTTATTCGTATCTGACTTATGTTACCAATTTGGCTCATGAACTCTTTATGTTTAGATTGATTTTCTTTTATTAATGTAATTGAGGTATTTCAGATTTATCTTTAGCCTTTTTATATTCTTGGCTTTAATTGATTAATTGGAGACTCTTGAGTTATCAAACTCATCGTGATTGATAATTGTTATTTTTTCTAATTGAATTGAATTCCAATAACTCTAGTCTTTCCTTAGGAGTTGGCTAGGACTTAAGGATTAAACTAATTAGTCCACTTGACTTTCCTTTGCTCTAGTAAAGGTTAACTAAGTGGGATTAAAACTCAATTCTCATCACCATCGATAAGGATAACTAGGATAGGACTTCCAAATTTTCACACCTTGCCAAGAGTTTTATTAGTTATTAATTTATTAATTCCTGTAATTTATTTCCCTTGTTCAAACTTTTTGAAACCCAAAAACACTGTTTTTTCATAACCAATAATAATTCATACTTCCCTGCAATTCCTTGAGAAGACGACCCGAGGTTTGAATACTTTGGTTTATAAATTTTATTGGGTTTGTTACTTGTGACAACTAAAATGTTTGTAAGAAAGGAATTCTTGTCGGTCTAGAAGCTATACTTACAACGCAAATTTATTTGCAAAAATTCTAGATCGCGCGAGAGTTTTGTTCTTTCAGAATGGCGCCGTTGCCGGGGAATTGCAAACGTGTGCCTTATTATTGGTTATTGTAAATATTTTTCTTCTGCTTGTTTATTTGTTTCTGTTTTCATTTTTTAATTCTTATTAGCTACCATGAGTTCTCACCCCTCTCGCTTTGAGTTTGGTTCTAATATTGTTGAAGGGAATGAAAGCTATAGCAGGAACATGCATCAAGGTCAGAGCAATCAAGGATGGATGGAGCCACGAGGACTTGATCAACCCTTTAGGCAACAACACCCTCCTCAGTATCACAGACGACGACCATTCTACAATGCATGCCAAGGCAATAGATACGGTGGATCCCTTCGTAGTTACCAACGAGTTCCACCCTGTGCTTATGAATCACCCTCTCAACATAGCTTTGAACCACCACACTCACAAGTTCCTTTTCACCATTCACCACCATATGACCCTTATCCACCACAATTCCAATCTAATTATTTCCAAGAACCACCACCGCAACATTCACCATCCCCATATCCTTATCAAGAAGAACCACCTCTGTATTATGACCCTCTTTCCCAACCAATGAACCCTCACATCCACCCCAATCTCCAATGGATGACAAACTTCGTGTTCTTCTTCAAGGGCAAGCGAATATGCAAAGGGACGTACTGGAACTCACTACTGCCTTAACCGAGGTAGTAAATAAATTAGCTTCCCAATATCTGAGCACTCAAAGCACTCCCATGGCTACATGTGGAGAATCAAAAGAAGAGCGTAGCATGAAGGAGACACTAGAAACTTCGATTGACAATAAGGAGCATGGCTTTGTATTGCAACAAATGGAGGAAGCCATAATAGTTGTAGAGGAAGAAGTGGTTGAAGATTTAGGAGATGCTGAACCTCCATGGGAATCGAGAACTGTAAAGGATTCCGTCGAGAAGTTCGAATTTGATGCCAAGGAGGATAGTGCACAACCTCCAAAGCATATACCTTGTGAAAAATTGGACGGAACAGACCAAGAAATTGATTCCTTAGGCAGTGATGATCATGAATCAACCTCTCCTAGTCATGAACTTGCATCTGCAACTGAACTCCTTGAGCCTGAAGAACCTTATCCAAGTGAATACGAAGATGATGTCGAAGTAGATTTCTCTCAACCTCCAACTTATGACTTGAGTGATGAGGAAGACATAGAAGGCTTTGATCAAGACGCAGTTGCAGTTGAAGAATCTTACGAAGAAGTGGAGGAATTCATAGAAGAATACAATGGAGTAAAGCTTACAGAACCACTGGAAACACCTATCCCAAGACCATTACCACCTAATACAAGCTTCAAGTGGGTACAATCCTTAACCTTTGTCTTTACTTTTCCACTTGAATATGGTTTGCTTGAAATAGATGGCCAGCTTAGAGCTCTCTGCGGCTTTAAGAGTAAGAGGGAAATGGCTCGTACTCAGAGCTGGTGTGCAAGATTCAATAAGGTTCGACGCTTTCAATTCGAAGTGCAAGGATTGGTATCAAGTCCAATTGACTGGGTCTCGAAAGGTGTTTTATCATCTTGGTGAGAATACAATTTCTAAACCGCCCGGATGGAAGAACATAGATCAAGACAAAGGCGGATTTAAAAGCAAAGTTTGGGATCCTGGAATCTATTCTGACATTCGTCACCCCGGGAGCCTGAGAATCTGTTTGAGGCTGCTCAAAAGCTTTAAATGCCTAGTTTGGGACCCCGGAGGCTGTTGGCATTCCAAACATTGATGGAGATTTCTGGATGAATTTAAGCACAAGCCACTATAACAGGAAGCTCATCAAATGTCCAATTTAAGGACTTTAACTAAAAGTGCTACGTGGGAGACAACCCACCATGGTATGATCGTTTCTCTTTTTCAATTTTATTTCGTGTTGTTTGTTTTTATTTTATTTTATTTTCACTGAACCTGGAAGTATTCATAGCATCTACATTAGCCCTGCATATTGCATACTGCATAACTGGAAAACAATAAAGAGATCACCCCACGCGAGCGCGCAGGCCACGCGTGGGCGTGAGAAGGAAATCGGCGTAAAGATCCAACGCCCAGAAAGTTGGGCTGGAATCGTGCGACTGGTGTGCGTTTAGCACAAAACGGCCCACGCGTTCGCGTCCCTGACGCGAACACGTCACTTGCAAAACACTCATCCCACGCGAAAGCGTGAGCGACGCGTCCGCGTCGCGTGGATATTATGGCCCCCTAAATGGAGACAGAGAGTTGCGCTGAAACGACGCTGGAAGTGTGCATCTAGCACAATTTTCAGCGACGCGGTCGCGTACCTCACGCGTCCGCGTCACGCGACCGCGTCACCCATCTTTTACCCAACCCACACGATTGCGTCAATCACGCGACCGCATCGAACCCATTTCACCCTAGTCACGCGATCGCGTGCTCCACGCGTTCTCGTGGATTCAAAATCACTAACCCCAACCACGCATAACCCTAGCCCCCGCGTTGCCCATTCACCCCCAACCTCCCCAACCCTCCTCTCACCTTTCCCCTTCCCTTCCTCTGCAACCACCACCGCACCAGCTGCCCACCACCGCCGACCACCGCGCCAAGCCACCACCGCACCCCACCACCGAAACCCACCCTCTCTCTTTCTCTTCTTTCTCTTTTTCCTCCACCACTCTCTTCTGACCCTCTCACCCACCGCCGCCCTCCTCCGCCACTGCCCCCCTGCCGCGGCCAACCTCAGACCGCCGTCTCCCACCACCACAGCCCCCACAACCCTCGCCCCCTCCTTCCTTCCTCTCCCACCTCCTCCAACCCAAACCCCAACCTCCATCCCGCCCCTGCTCCACAACCGCGCCGCCGTGCTCCCTCCCAGCGCCGCCGCGTCCCCACCACCATCTCTCTGCCCTCACCTCTGTTCATACACATACAAGGTTCCGCCGAACACTGATTTCTCTATCTTCCGTAGTTAGTTGCATATTTTTCAGATTCTGTTCAATTTAGGATAGTTAGAGATGCATGTTTGTAGTGGATTCTAGGTGGTTAGGTAGCTAGGATGTGGTTAGTGGATTTATGCCTGATAATTGCACCGTTCTTGTTACTTGTTTTCCCTATTCTGTAATTTTGATCTGGCTGTGATGTTAATACTGTTCATATGCTATTCCTTAATGTTTCATGCTGATATTAGACTGTTCTTTACTGTTCCTACTGTTTATGACTCTTTGCAGCATTTCTTTTTATCTCATATGAACTATTTTTCTTACTGTTTATTACTCGGGAACATCCAATTTTAGCCGGAATGCTGCCCAATTTTCTGCAAATTGTTTTCATGTATTGAGTTTGGAAACTTACTATTTTGCCTTACTTGGCTACAACCAAACCAATTCATGACTGTCTGGGCTAGCACTCTTATTCCTTTTGATCCCCTAGTTAATAACTTGCACTATTGACGATTTCATGTTAGTTTTGCAACTTTTCTATCCTTCTGAATTATCATCAATACGCTGAAATTTTTGCTCGAATATGAGTTGATTATTCTTTAAATTTGTGAATTTATTGTTACCTAGGAAACATTTATCATGCCACTCACTTTAACTTTCTTTTACTAACTCACGGCTTTCACTTTCTACCTTCCTTTTCACCTATTGACCACTTTTGACTTTCTAACTTCTCTTTTTTTTGCTTTAAACCTGACTACTTCAACTTTCTAACTCAGGGCATGATAATTGTTTTTCCTATTTAACTTGAATTCCGCTTATCATATATTTTGGATTGCATTTTTTCTTTTCAGACTTTTTCACTCGTATACAATCCAAATTGCACATATTTTTTGACTCATTTCATGTTTCTCTTGCTCTTTTGCCACTATGTGCTTATATTGCTATTATTCTATTTGCCTACTTATTTTTCTGCTTTTGTTCTTCAATTATATCCTGGAATTTCTGCTTTTCAGGATGTCTGACCCTCAGCGCAAAGGAAAGGGCAAAGCAACCACTGGCAAAAGGAAAAGAGGTGAATCCTCTATGACCATCCTGGACATTTTGCATGATGACTCCAGGCAGGAAAAGCACTTTACCCCGCAGGAGAAGGCTGACCAGCTCCTCACTGCCACAGATCCAGTTAAATTTGCAAACAGATACTGTGAGCTTAAGTATCCAGTGTTTGCCACTTCCAGGAACCTGTACCTGGAAAGAACTCTAAAAATTCTAGAAGAACTACAGCAGTACACCTTCGAACAGATAAAACAGAGAGGCTGGTTCTTCTTAGAAAGAAACTTGACAGAGGTCAATGCTTCCTGGGTCAGAGAATTTTACTGTAACTATTTCAAGACTTCCCTGGATGCAGTGCACCTCAGAGGGAAACAGATTTTGGTCACTGAGAAAGCTATTGAGGACATCCTCCAACTTCAGCCTAAGTCAGATCAGCCTGACAGTTACCAAAAGGCTGAAGAGGATATGCGATTTATGAGATTTGACTGGGATGCTGTCAAGCAGAGAATAGCCCTTGATCCTACTGTCCCTTGGGTCATGGGAAAGAACACAGTGATGCCTAAGGGAATCAAGCTGATTTACCTGAATGATGAGGCTCGGCACTGCACCAGATTCTGAGCAACTATGTGATGCCGAGCACTCATGAGACAGAGCTACCCGCTGCTATGATCACCCTCATCTGGTGTGTGATGGAGGATAAGGACCTGTATCTTCTACGTTTCATCAGGCATTACATGGCCAGGGTCCATGTCAGAGGCACCCTTCCTTTTCCTTATCTAATCACCCAGCTAGGCCATCGAGCTGACGTGCCATGGGAGCTGGCCGATGCAAAGCCAACTGCTGCAAATTGCAAGAAGATCATCCCACACAGCACAAAGTTTCAGGCTTTAGGCTACAGACCCCCATTTCTCACCACTTCTGCTGAGGCAGCCACATCTTCAGCTGCCCCTTCTGCATCCACTACTGCACCAGCCCCATCCACTGTGCATCCACTTGATCCTGAGCCCATTTATCATTTGGTGCATCGACTCTTCGCCTGCCTAGATCATATGGAGCGTCGCAACAAGCGGCGCTATGAACACCTTAAGTTGATGATCCGATCCGGCAGCGACATCACTCCGAGCCTGACACCCCTTCCGATACATCTGAGGCGGAGGTGAGCGACCATGAGGCAGAGACACATGCCCAGGCTGAGCAGGCAGGACCAGAGCAGGCTACGCCACATCATGAGAAGCCACACCAGATCCAAGACGCAGACCTGGAGATTCTTCTACCGCACCAGCCTCATCCACTGCAGCAGAGCGATCCTCCTACACTTATCCAGCCTGCAGATATTCAGCCTACCACAGAGACACCAGCAGCACATCCTTCCGGTGATGACGCTTCTTCACACCCAGCTTGAGTGAGCATCGAGGACGATGCTATATTTTAAGTGTGGAGAGGTCGCCATCCCTGGCTTATCTTTTTGGTGAACCACTACAGACTCTTCTATCTTATTTTGTTTATTTTTCTGTATTTTTTTTATTTTTATTTTTAAGTACTTGCACATTGTTCTTTTGCTGTATTTTTACTTTATTTTCGCATTTTGCACTTTAGTTTATATCTTAGACATTTAGTTTAGTTTGCAATTCTAAACTTATTAGTTATAGAATATGTGGATTAATTAGTATAGTTTACCCTTTTAGCATATATTAGTTTGGTTTAATTGAAAATAAAAAGGAGTAAACTAGAAACTTTAGTAAATTAAAACAATCCACATACCTTGTATATATAGCATGACATGTTAGTTAGTTAACAACATTTCATCAAGGAGGAACACTAAGATTTTAAAAGCCACCCTAATATTTACATTGAGAATAATGGGAACTCTTGATTTCTACTTGCATGACATACATAACTGATATATGGTTTTTGAGCTGGAGAACACACAGCCTGTGAGTTTTGAGCGTAATTGTATGGTTACATTCAAACCATAAATTTCATTCCTGTGTGTTTTGCCCTTCTTTTTCATTCTGATGTTTTTTTCTTTGTTTTAATCTATATATCTAATATAGAATATAGATACATACCAAGAGATGATTGAGGCCATCATTTGAATTTTTCCTCACTTATCCCAATTTAGCCTACCTTTTACATCACCCTTGTTAGCCCCCTTGAGCTTTTTAATCCCCTTTTGCTCTATAACCACATTACTAGCCTTAAGCAGAAAAACAAAATAAAAATCCCAAGTTGAATCCTTGGTTAGCTTAAGATAGATATTGTGTACAATTTAAGTGTGGGGAATTTTATGGGAACATGGGATGATAGAAACAAAGTAGGGATTTAAAATGAATAAGTTATTTCAGAAATTTGGGAAGCATGCTCATGTGAAATCAAAATAACTAAATTACCATGTACATAGATTAGAAAAAAAATAATTTTATATTTTCAGTACTCAAATAAGGGGATACAAAAATTCTCCAAGTGCAAAATAAAAAAAAAAGAATCAATGCACATGGGACAAAATTTCAAAATTAAATTTAATGCATGAGCTTGTAATACAAAGTGGAAAAATTTGGGTAAATAGGTAAAGGAACTTTAAATTATATAAAGTATGTATGTTAGGTGAGATCTTAGACTAATCAAGGATTCACTTTGTTAGCTCACTTAGCCTTATACATATACTCTTACCTTTACCTTGGCCCCATTACAACCTCGAAAAAGACCTCATGATTTTTGTATATCTGTATTCCATATCTGTTGATTGGTTAGATGAAGAAAAAAGTTTTAGAAAGCAAGGATAGAAAGAAGAATAGAGTGATTAACCCAATAAACACTGAGTGACTAGAGAGTAAACACAAAATCAAGTGAGGATTCAATATCTCATCACCATATATCTCTGCTTAATTGTTAATTGTCTTGCAAGTTTGTGAAATACTTTTACCCATCTCAATTGTAAAAGTGCTTTAACATTATCTAGGGTTTGGCTATGCATATATGATTCCTTGAGGACATAAATTAATTTAATTACATGTAAGCTTTATATACAAGTGGATAATAATTAGAATTACATGATTCATTTAGGTAGTTGCATTTAGAATAGAATACATTGCATGAGATTCTACCATTCTAACTTTACCCTTTCTCTTGGATATAGCATGAGGACATGCTATTGTTTAAGTGTGGGGAGGTTGATAAACCCATATTTTATGATGTATTTTGTGCCCAATTCAAGTGATTTATTTAATCCCTCACCCACTTATTCATGAAAATTGCATGATTTTACTTTTCCTTCCTTATTATGTGATATATGTGAAAAACATGTTTCCTATGCTTTAAAAATTTTAATTTTAATTACCCTTTATTACCATTTGATGCCGTGATTTGTGTGTTAATTATTTTCAGATCTCCTAAGGCAGGAATGACTTAGAGGACAGAAAGGAAACATACAAAAATAGAACGAAAGCACAAAAATGGAGTCTTGAAGAAAAAGGCAGCGACGCGAACGCATGACTGACATGGACGCGTGCCTTGAGCAGAACGCAAATGATGCGTACGTGTGACCGACGCGACCGCGTGGAAGAGCATAACTCCAGATGACGCGACTGCGTGACCTATGCGGATGCGTGATAGACGCCATGTGCAGAATCTGCAGAAAACACCCCCAGCGATTTCTGGACCCTTTCTCGGCCCATTTCTGAATTCAGAAACACAGAATATAAGCCAGAGAATGGAGGAATCAAAGGAGATATATCATACATTTATAATTTTAGGATTAGAGGTAGTTTTTAGAGAGAGAGGTTCTCTCCTCTCTCTTAGGTTTTAGGATTAGGATTCCTCTTAAAGGATTTAGGATTTCAACTTCCTCTCAGGTTCAATATTCCTTTTATATTTCTATTTATTCTAATGCTTTTATTCGTATCTGACTTATGTTAGCAATTTGGCTGATGAACTCTTTATGTTTAGATTGATTTTCTTTTATTAATGCAATTGAGGTATTTCAGATTTATCTTTAGCCTTTTTATATTCTTGGCTTTAATTGATTAATTGGAGAATCTTGAGTTATCAAACTCATCGTGATTGATAATTGTTATTTTTGCTAATTGAATTGAATTCCAATAACTCTAGTCTTTCCTTAGGAGTTGGCTAGTACTTAAGGATCAAACTAATTAGTCCACTTGACTTTCCTTTGCTCTAGTAAAGGTTAACTAACTGGGATTAAAACTCAATTCTCATCACCATTGATAAGGATAACTAGGATAGGACTTCCAAATTTTCACACCTTGCCAAGAGTTTTATTAGTTATTAATTTATTAATTCATGCAATTTATTTCCCTTGTTCAAACCTTTTGAAACCCAAAAACACTGTTTTTTTCATGACCAATAATAATTCATACTTCCCTAGATTTCCTTGAGAAGACGACCCGAGGTTTGAATACTTCGGTTTATAAATTTTATTGGGTTTGTTACTTGTGACAACCAAAACGTTTGTAAGAAAGGAATTCTTGTCGGTCTAGAGCTATACTTACAATGCAAATTTATTTGAAAAAATTCTAGATCGCGCGAGAGTTTTGTTCTTTCAATCCATCTGCTACCAGGTTATGGATAACTCTGAGAATGGCGTCCTAGTCAAATTGGTACGTCTGGCACTTGAGTACGGCCTCTTGAACTGTGTCCAGTCCTTTTAGAGTAGGGGGAAGATCTAAAGCTCGCTGAATGGCCTCTTCTGTAATGGGAACTTGCTTCTGACGGACATAGACAGACTGCAGGGTTGGCAGGTGGAAATTAGAGTAGAACTCGACTACCTAGGAAAGATTAACCTGCCGTGGCTGTCTCTGTAGGAATCCCCATTGTCGTCGCTCAATTCGAGGCTCAATAAATTCAGCAATACGGGTCGGGAGGATAAGAAGGTATTCGTTGTTGTAACTCATTGCTGCCAGTATGGGGAACATCTGCTCACAGTAGCGGTTGGTAAATCGCGCAGTGTCCTTTGCTGGGAAGGCTTTCTCTTTTTCATCAACCTTTATAATCCTCTTAATTCTTTTTGTTGGGGGCTTAACAGCAGTTGAAGATGGCTCTGCCACTAATGCTCTTTTTGTTCCTCTTCTTGCTGTTGATTTGGGAGTAGCTTTCTCTTTTCCTTTCTTGGTGGCCATCCTGAAAGGGGAAGAGTAAGGATGTTAAAACTTCAAGGGATAGAGCAAGGAAGAGAACGGGAAAGGTGGTAATCAATGCACATTAAAGATGAATGATGTTAACACATGGTCATGACTACATGTGAAAAATCATCAATGGAAATATAGCAAGTGCATATGATGACAATTAAATGCAAGGTGTTTATTGGCATGCCGGCACAGGCATGAATTACATAGATCAAGCAATCAATATCCAAGTTAGATTACCAAGCCTTTCAAAATAATAACCTATTTGTAATAACAATTATATTTAAATAATATAATATAAAAAGGGTTTTGTAAAAAGGAAGCATTTAGGGTAGAAGAATAAAAGAAATCTTAAAAATAGTGCACAATGTCATACGGGCGTTTTCACAAACACATAGCATGCATGGTAAATAAGCTATTGAAAGTATTAGATTGAACATGCAAGCAACCCTTAAAAATTGATATATAATTGTCAAACAATTTCCGTAACAATCCACAAGCATATCATAAGAAACAATAATGACCCAAATAAATTTCCAACATCAATTAAAAGAAAAAGAAAGAAAAAGAAAACATGGATAATGAAAGTAAAATGAAAAAAAGAGAAGAAAAAGAAAACATAAAAACAAGAAGAAGAATAGAAAAGTAAAGAGGGAAAAAAGAAAGGAAAAAAACCTTGATAATGGTGGTGAGGGAGAGGAAGTAGAGAGTGAGAAAGAAGGAAGAAGGAAAAAAAAAGAGTGGGAAAGAAATAAGGAGGGAGAAGAAAAAGTAGGATTTGAGGAAGATAAAGATAAGATATTTTGGCAAATATGGATATATTGTGCGGCGCAAGCGACGCGGACGCGTGGGGTACGCGTTCGCGCGAATGGCGCCTAGATGAAACGACGCGGACGTGTGACATGATCTGTGCTAGTGGCGCGATGGCAGCCTCACGCTCGCACAACTCTCTGTTAGAAACTCATTGTTGCCAAATTCCAGGGTGACGCGTTCGCGTGGTAGACGCGATCACGTGAATGGCCAAGATTGGAAGATGACGCGGACGCGTGGGGCACACGTTCGCGTGGTAGGGCCTGTGCGTCTAGCACCATTCCAGCCCCAGTCCAGCGTAACATTTTGCCATACACCCTTTCATACATCAATTTTCAGGGCACGCATTCGCGTGCTTGACGCGGATGCGTGGGGGGCATTGTTTTCCTCACGACGCGGACGCGTCGACGACGTGGTCGTGTGGGTCAAATGCGTGGGGGGCATTGTTTTCCTCACGACGCCTCCAGCCACGCTCTCGCGTGACTTTCTGTTCCATTTCTTTTTCTTTGTTACGCACATGTGACGCGGGCGCGTCAGTGACGCTGTCGCGTCGCATGGGTGTTTAATTTTTTTTTATGCAATATGAAAATACAGATACAAACTATAGGCACTAGTACTGAGAAGAGTTATTGAGAAAGGAAATAAAGAAATAAAAGAAAGGAACGATCATACCATGGTGGGTTGTCTCCCACCTAGCACTTTGCTTTAACGTCCTTAAGTTGGACGCTCCACTAGCTCAGTCTTCTACTGTTAGCAGATCTTCCAAGAGGAAGATCTCTAGTTCCTTATTTTTTGGCACCTTCTCACCATGATATAGCTTTAAGCGATGTCCATTAACTTTGATGAATTCAGAGCTTGAAAGATGACTCAGGTGGAAAACTCTGTATGGCTCGGCCTTCTCTACTCTATATGGACCTTCCCATCTTGATCTCAACTTGCCTGGCATGAGCCTCAGTCTAGAGTTGTAAAGGAGGACTAAGTCCCCAGGTTGGAACTCTCTCCTCTTGATGTGCTTATCATACACAGCCTTCATCTTTTCCTTGTACAGCCTTGAGTTCTCATAAGCTTCTAGGCGAAGGCTTTCTAATTCTTGCAGTTGCAACTTCCTTTCAGCTCCGGCTTTCTCAAATCCCATGTTGCACTCCTTTACTGCCCAAAAGGCTTTGTGCTCTACCTCAACTGGGAGGTGACAGGCTTTTCCAGAAACTAAGCGGAAGGGACTCATCCCAATGGGTGTCTTGTATGTTGTTCTGTATGCCCAGAGTGCATCTTGTAGCCTGGTGCTCCAGTCTCTTCTATGAGGTTTGACTATCTTCTGCAATATACGTTTTATTTCTCTATTTGACACCTCAACTTGCCCATTAGTCTGGGGATGGTAGGCTGTTGCCACTTTATGAATTATCCCATGCTTCTTCAGTAATCGTGTTAGTCTCCTATTACAAAAATGGGTGCCTTGATCGCTCACGATTGCTCGTGGTGATCCAAAGTGACAAATAATATGGTTTCTAACAAAGGAAACAACAGTGTTAGCGTCATCAGTGCGGGTAGGAATTGCTTCCACCCATTTAGAAATGTAATCTACAACTAACAATATATAAAAATAACCATTAGAATTGCTTCCCTAATGTGCTCAAGGTAACTCAAGTGGTCTGCCACTAGATTCTGGTTACCACTCCTATCCTTAATTTCTAAATCAAATTCTTGTAGTAGCAGTATCCAATGTATAAGCCTTGGTTTGGACTCCTTTTTAGCTAATAAATACTTTAGAGCTGTGTGGTCTGAGCACACTACTATTTTAGTACCAAGTAAATAGGCTCAGAATTTATCCAGAGCAAAAAGAATAGCAAGAAGATCTTTCTCAATAGTAGTGTAATTAGACTGAGCGGCGTCTAAAGTCTTAGATGCATAAGCAATTACAAAAGGATCCTTACCGTCACACTGAGCCAGCCCCGCTCCTACTGCATGGTTGGAGGTGTTGCACATAATTTCAAATGGCTGGCTCCAGTCTGGTCCTCTCACAATTGGAGCTTGAGTCAAGTCGGTCTTCAGCTTATCAAATGCTTGTTTGCAATCCTCACTGAACTCGAACTCAATATCTTTCTGCAGTAGTCTGGATAAGGGTAGTGCTACCTTACTGAAGTCCTTAATAAATCTCCGGTAAAAACCTGCATGGCCAAGGAACGAACGGACTTCCCTCACAGAGGAGGGGTAAGGTAAACTAGAAATAACATCCACCTTTGCTGGATCTATAGAAACGCCAGTATTAGACACAACATGTCCTAGTACAATCCCTTGTTTTACCATAAAGTGACATTTTCAAAATTCAATACAAGGTTCGTACTAACACATCTATCTAACACTCTAGATAAACTATCTAAGAAAAGGCTAAATGAATCACCATAAACACTAAAATCATCCATAAAAACCTCCATACAGTTCTCAATAAGGTCAGAGAAAAGACTCATCATGCACCTTTGGAAAGTAGCTGGTGCATTGCATAAGCCAAAGGGCATTCTCTTATAAGCATAAGTTCCAAAAGGACATGTAAAAGTAGTCTTTTCCTGATCTTCAGGAGCTATATGAATTTGAAAATAGCCTGTATAACCATCTAAAAAGCAATAATGGGATTTACCTAACAGGCGATCAAGCATCTGATCAATGAATGGCAAGGGGTAATGATCCTTGTGAGTGGCTTGGTTGAGACGCCTATAGTCAATGCAAACTCTCCATGAATTCTGCACTCTAGTTGTCAGAAGCTCTCCATGCTCATTTCTTACTGTTGTGATTCCAGACTTCTTGGGCACCACTTGTACTGGACTGACCCATTCGCTATCTGAGATGGGGTAAATTATATCTGCCTCAAGTAGCCTGGTCACTTCTTTCTTGACAACTTCTAAGATGGTGGGATTCAATCTGTTTTGAGGTTGATGGACAGGCTTTGCTCCCTCTTCTAGGAATTTTCTGTGCTCACAAACCTGAGGGTTGATGCCTACTATATCCGCTAGGCTCTATCCAATCGCTTTCTTATGTTTTCTCAGTACACTGAGTAGCTGTTCTTCTTGTTGGGAAGTGAGCTCCCTCGCAACGATAACTAGAAACTTTTGCTTGTCCTCAAGGTAAGCATACTTGATGTATGGAGGAAGGGGTTTTAATTCTAATTTCTGCTCATGGTCAGGCTCTGAATTATCTGGAGCTGGTGATAATGGCAAAGTACTCTCATTGTCCTCTGAAAATGTCCCCACACTTGGACCTTGCCCTATGTACTTCTCTTCTAATTCCTCCTGGTAAACTTCAGCCACGGTTTCATCTATGATGTCACACTGGGAGATAGAATGATCTTCTAGAGGGTGCTTCATAGCTTCATTTAAACTGAATTTCACTATTCTGCCATCTATTTCAAAAGAATAAGTTCCTGAAAATGCGTCCAGCTTGAACTTTGAAGTCTTCAGGAATGATCTTCCAAGCAGGATTGATGATGGCCTTCCTGAGTCATTAGGGGGCATTTCCAGGATATAGAAGTCAATGGGAAATGTGAGTCCCTTAATGCTCACTAATACATCTTCAGCAATTCCAACCACTGTAATAATGCTTTTATCTGCTAACACAAAACGAGCTGCCGACCTTTTTAAGGGAGGGAGCCTCAAAGTATCATATATAGACAAGGGCATTATGCTAACACACGCTCCTAAATCACACATGCAGTCAAAAAATATTACACCCCCAATGGTACAGTTAACCATACATGGACATGGATCACTACACTTTTCAGGTATACCTCCCATTAAAGCAGATATAGAACTACCTAAAGGAATAGTTTCTAATTCATTAATTTTGTCTTTATGTATACATAAATCTTTTAGAAACTTTGCGTATTTAGGTACTTGCTGAATAACATAAAAAAAGGGGAACAGTTACCTCAACCTTTTTGAATATTTCTACCATTTTGGGATCAAGTTCCATCTGCTTTTTGGGCTTCCTTGCAATTTGTGGAAATGGAATAGGAAGGGCATTTTCTGCAGCGTCTGCATCCTTTGGTGCTTCTTCCTGTGGTCGAGCTTCTTCTTCTTCAACCATGTCTTGTACGTCCTCTTCCTCTTCAGCATCTTCTACCTCCACCACCTCTTCAGCTGGGGCATGTTCTGGTGGGCTTGGCTCCTCCTGATTCCTCTCTTGCAGTGTGGTTCCGGACCTTAAGATGATGTCATTGATGCCACCCTTTGGATTGGGTAAGGGTTAAGAAGGAATTTTACTAGAGCTTGCATGTTGAGTGTTTGAAGTATTGGATGATCCCATCTGAGAGATGAGAGCTTGTATTGTGGATGTTAGACCGTTAAGTGAACTTTCCATGTTCTTTTGTCCTTGTGTAATGGATTGAAACATCTCGTCATTCGGAGAGGAATTAGAATAAGTGATCTGTGGAACTTGTTGTTGGTTGTGCTGTGGTCCTTGGAATTGCCTCAGGTGAGGTGCTCTGTAAGGCTGGTTCTGGTTCTGCTACCTGTTGTTGTTATTATTCCACCTCTGATTTCCCTAATTATCTCTGCCTCCTCTATTATTGTTGTCTCTCCAGCCATGGTGGGAATTGTCTTGCCAACTCTGGTTATAGTTCCCACTTTGGTTGTAGTTGCCTCCTTGTTGATTGTATCCTTGATTCGGGCGGTCATAAAAGTTATGAGTGGCTGCTACAGTATTGTCTTCCTGTTGGAGCTACGGACATTCATCAGTATAATGACTATAATCAGCACAGATTCCGCATGCTCTCTGTGGAACTAACTGTTGGCTTTGCTGTGGTGGAGAAGGCTGAGCTTGTTGAGCTTGTTGTTGACTCAATTGCATCTGCTTCAGTAAGTTGGTCATTTCACATATACTCTGAGTCAGAGCAGTAGTCTCCCTGCTAGAAGATACCTCTGCAACAGCTTTTGACCGGCTTTATTTCTGCCTGTGATTCTGAGTAGATTCAGCTAAGTCGTTGATCAATTGCCATGCCTCATCAGTGATCTTGTACTTTTTCATAGACCCATTGCTAGCACTTTCCAATATGGTCTTATCTTAAGGCCTCATGACCTGTTGTGACGTAGCCGAGCAACACTATCTTGTCAATCATATGGTGGGGGCACGCTTCTAGAAGATTGTTGAAGCGCTCCCAGTATTCGTAGAGAGTCTCGGATTCGTCCTGAACAATCATGGAAATGTCTTTCCTCAGTTTATCAGTAACTTCAGCTGGAAAGAATTTTTCCAAAAATTCCCTTCGGAGCGTATCCCAGTTAGAAACAGTTGCTTCGGATTGAGTGTAGCACCACTCTCTCGCCTTTCCCTCAAGAGAGAATGGGAAGGCTTTTAACAAAATAGAAGTTTCATCTGCACCATCACGCCTGACAGTAGAACAGGCTGCCTGAAAATCCCTAAGGTGCTTGATAGGCTCTTGAGCAGGTAAGCCATGAAACTTAGGCATCAAGTTGAGTAGTGCAGTCTTTAGTTGAAAATCTACAGCCACCGCTGGGTGATGCGCTTGATATGGTTGCAGTGTGAAATCAGGGGCTCCAGCTTCCTGGATAGTAGCTCTCCTAGGTGCTGCCATGTCACCTGCACGTAAATCAACCAAATCAGTAGAAAGGGAGCTTATTTCTTCCTTAAGTGACGTTTCAGATTCGCCCTCGGAGAGGACTAACCGACGCCGAGCTTGTCTTATACGTGAAATAGTTCTTTCAATCTCAGGATCAAATACTCGCAAGCTTGGATTAGGAAGTGAACGCGTCATTCCATGAAAGAGACATGCAGCTCATAGTAGTAAAATAAAATAAAATACAAATAAATAATTACAATAAATAACTTAGTACTCTATTGCAACTCCCCGGCCACGGCGCCAAAAATTGACGTGGCAGAAATTGGCGGGTTAAGAAATTAATATAAGAGAGACGTTGCAAGTACAGTTCTTAACCAACAAAAATCCGCTTATCAATTTAGAAGAGTTGTCACAAAATTAGAATTAAAATACTGGGAGTATGAATCCCAGGTCGTCTCCCAACGAGTTGCAGAAAGATGTGCTATTCTATTAATCAAATGTTTTCCAAAATGGTTTGAGTTTGATAAACAGGAAGTTAAATCAGAGAATTTGTGTAATTTAAATAAAACTTTTGACTGAGAGTAGATTAGTCGGAAAGTCTATCCTTGTTGGAGTTCTCCCAAGATTAATTGATAATTGAAGGTTGTTCTGCTTAGTTATCCTTTAGCAGGTAGAGGAAAGTCAAGCAAGTTGGAAGTCTATTTCTATTCACAAGTTCTAATCCTCTCCCTTGGGAAGGATTAGTGTCAGTAACTAGAGGGTGATCTAACAATAAACCCAATTACAATTTTACTCTTGAGCATTCCAACTCAAGGTTCTCCTTTCAATCAACTCCCAATCAAGTTATGGAACTACTCGCTCATTATGAATGTAAACTTCACAAAATAAGAAAGGGAAATAAAGGAAGACATGATAAATAATAATCAAAAAGACCAATTAAAAATAAAAATAGTTCTTGTATTAATAAATTCTAAAAATAATCCAATAGTAATTCTGAACAAATTAAGGATATGAAAGAGTAAGTGACAAGAAAGGAAAACAAACTAGAATGATGAAGTCTTAGCGGAGGTAGTAACTCTTCTCAATATCCCAATCCAAAAAGTGATAAAAACAAAATCCTAAGAACTATGAATGTGTAGAGAGAAAACCTAGAGGAGGAGTAAAGTCAGATCTAAAATCTAAAAATCATGTGGAATGAATATCTCTCGGTCTCTGCATGTTCCCTGGCTCTAATCTGCTTCTCTGGGCCGAAAACTGGGTCAAAACATGGCCCAAAATTGCCCTCAGTGAATTCTACAGATCGCACACGTCATGCGATCGCGTCATTCACGCGTTTGTGTCATCCAGCATTTTGCCTTACCCCACGTGCACGTCGTCCACACATTCGCGTCACTCGTACAGTCTCCAATCCATGCGTTCGCGTCAGGCACGCGAGCGCGTCACTACGAATTCTCCATTTCGCGTGGTTGCGTGAGCTATGCGTCCGCGTCGATTCTCACTGGTCATCTCCTTAATTTCTTGTGTTCCTTCCATTTTTGCAAGCCTCCTCTCCATTTTCCAAGTCATTCATGCCTTATAAAGCCTGAAACACTTAACATAGGGATCACGGCATCGACTGGAATAAAGGAGAATTAAAATACATAATTAAAAGTCTCTAGGAAGCACGTTTTCAACCATGGAGTAATTTTGGGAAGGAATTGTAAATACATGCTAATCATATGAATAAGTGGGTAAAGATTTGATAAAATCACATAATTAAACACAATATAAACCATAAAATAATGGTTTATTAATGGTCTGAGTACACTATCACCTTAATACCAAGTAGATAGGCTCAGAATTTATCCAGAGCAAAAACAATAGCCAGAAGCTCTTTTTCAATGGTAGTATAATTAGACTTAGCAGCGTCTAAGGTCTTAGAAGCATAAGCTATTACAAAAGGATCCTTACCTTCGCGCTGAGCCAACGCCGCTCCCACTGCATGGTTGGAGGCATCACACATAATCTCAAAAGGTTGGCTCCAGTCTAGTCCTCTCACAATCGAAGCTTGAGTCAAGGCAAGCTTCAACTTATCAAATGCCTCACTGCAGTCCGCATTCAGCTCGAACTCAACATCCTTCTGCAGCAGTCGGGATAAGGGCAGTGCTATCTTACTGAAGTCCTTGATAAAGCGCCAGTAAAAACCTGCATGACCAAGGAACAAACGGACTTCCCTCACGGAAGAGGGGTAAGGTAAACTAGAAATGACATCTACCTTTGCTGGATCTACAGAAATACCAGTATTAGAAACAACATGTCCTAGAACAATACCTTGTTGTACCATAAAGTGACATTTTTCAAAATTTAATACAAGGTTTGAACTAACACACCTGTCTAATACTCTAGCTAAACTATCCAAGAAAAGGTTGAAAGAATCACCATACACACTAAAGTCATCCATGAAAACTTCCATATAGTTCTCAATAAGATCTGAGAAAATACTCATCATGCACCTTTGGAAAGTAGCCGGTGCATTACATAAGCCAAAAGGCATCCTCTTGTATGCATACGTTCCAAAGGGACATGTAAAAGTAGTCTTCTCCTGATCTTTAGGAGCTATATGAATCTGAAAATACCCTGTATAACCATCTAAAAAGCAGTAATGTGATTTACTTGACAGGCGATCAAGCATCTGATCAATAAATGGCAAGGTATAATGATCCTTGCGAGTAGCTTGGTTGAGGCGCCTGCAATTAATGCAAACTCTCCAGGTGTTCTGCACTCTAGTTGTCAGGAGCTCTCCATGCTCATTCTTCACTGTTGTGACTCCAGACTTCTTGGGAACCACTTGTACTGGACTGACCCATTCACTATCTGAGATGGGGTAGATGATATCAGCTTCAAGCAGTCTGGTAACTTCCTTCTTGACAACTTCTAAGATGGTGGGGTTCAATCGCCTCTGAGGTTGACGGACAGGCCTTGCTCCCTCTTCTAAAAATATTCTGGGCTCACAAACTTGAGGGCTGATGCCTACTATATCTGCCAAGCTCCACCCAATTGCTTTCTTGTGTCTTCACAGCACACTAAGCAGCTGCTCCTCCTGTTGGGATGTGAGTTCCTTCACAATGATGATTGGGAGCTTCTGATGATTCTCAAGGTAAGCATACTTGAGATGGGGTGGAAAGGGCTTTAATTCCACTTTCTGTTCATGGCTAGGCACTTGATCATCTGGGGCTGGTGATGGTGGCAAGGTATCTTCAGTAAGCTCAGGGGGTGTCCCCACACTTGCCTCTTGCTCCATGTGCTTCTCTTCTACTTCCTCCTGGTGAACTGTAGCTATAGTCTCATCAATGATGTCACACTGGAAGATGGAATAATCTTCCGGAGAGTGCTTCATATCTTCATCCAAGTTGAAGCTCACTGTTCTGCCATCTATCTCAAAGGAGTAAGTTCCTGAGAATGCATCCAACTTGAACATTGAAGTCTTCAGAAAGGGTCTTCCAAGCAGGATGGATGATGGTCTTCCTGAGTCATTAGGGGGCATCTCCAAAATATAGAAGTCAATAGAAAATGTGAGCCCCTTAATGCTCATCAGCACGTCCTCAGCAATTCCAACCACAGAGATAATGCTTTTATCTGCCAAAACAAAACGTGCTGCCGACCTTTTTAAGAGAGGGAGCCTCAAAGCATCATATACAGATAATGGCATTATACTAACACACGCGCCTAAATCACACATGCAGTCAGAAAATTTCACACCATCTACAATAATAGTAACCATGCATGGACCTGGGTCACTACATTTTTCAGGTATATCACCCACTAAAGAAGAAATGGAGCTACCTAGAGGAATAGTTTCTAATTCATTTATTTTATCTTTATGCATGTACAAATCTTTTAGAAACTTAGCATATTTAGGTACCTGTTGAATGGCATCAAAAAGTGGAATGGTTACCTCAACCTTTTTAAATATTTCTACCATTTAAGGGTCTAGTTCCATCTGCTTTCTGGGCTTCCTAGCAAGGTGTGGAAATGGAATAAGAATGGTGCCACTTGCAGCTTCTACATCCCTTGGTGCTCCATTCCTTGGTTGAGCTGCTTCTTCATCAACCATGTCTTGTACTACATCTTCTTCTTCAGCATCCTCTACCTCCACAGTACTTTCAACTGGAGTGTCTTCTTTTAAGCTTAGCTCCGTATGACTCCTCTCTGGTAGTGTAGTCCTGGAACTCAAAGTAATGGCGTTGATTCCTCCTTTGGGGTTGGATAAAGGCTGAGACGGAAGTGTACTGGAGCTTACAAGTTGAGTGTTGGAGGTACTTGACGATCCCATCTGGGAGACGAGAGCTTGTATACCAGAGGTCAGACCGGTAAGTGTGCTTTCCATTGTCTTTTGTCCTTATGCAAGAGAGTGAAGCAACTCGTCATTGGGAGAGGAAGATGGGTAAGTGACTTGAGGGCCCTGATGTTGGTTGTTTTGAGATCCCTGGGCTTGTCCTTGGTGAGGTGCCTGGTAAGGCTGGTTTTGGTTTTGCTGAGACCGATTCTGCTGATTGTTGTTATTGTTCCACCTCTGATTTCCACCATTATCTCTACCTCCTTGGTTGTAGTTGTCCCTCCAACTTTGGTTAGAATTACCTCCCCACCCTTGGTTGGGGTTATCTTGCCAACCTTGGTTATAGTTCCCACCTTAATTATAATTGCCGCCTTGTTGATAGTATCCTTGATTCGGGCGGTCATAGAAGTTGTGGGTAGCTGCCAAGGTGTTGTCTTCTTATTGAAGCTGCGGGCATTCATCAGTGTAATGAGTATTGCATGCACATATTCTGAAAATTCTTTGAGGGGCCAACTGTTGATACTGTTGTTGTGGGGGAGGCTGAGGTTGTTGTTGATTCAGTTGTATCTGCTTCAGTAGGTTGGTCATCTCACATAGAGTCTGTGTGAGAGCAGTAGTCTCACTGCTAGAGAAAACCTCTGCAACAGACTTGGGATGGTTGTTCCTGTGCCTAGCATTCTGAGTGGACTCAGCTAGGTCGCTGATCAGTTGCCAAGCTTCATTCTCGTTCTTGTACTTTTTTAGAGAATCATTACTCACACCATCCAATGTAGTCTTATCCTGAGGCTTCATGCCTTGTGTGAAGTAGCTAATCAACACCAACTTGTCAATCATGTGGTGGGGGTATGCGTCTAGAAGATTCCTGAAGCGCTCCCAATACTCATAAAGAGTCTCTGATTCGCCTTGAATAATGCAGGAGATTTCTTTCCTCAGTCTATCAGTAACTTTAGCTGGAAAGTATTTTTCCAAGAATTCTCTCCTGAGCGTATCCCAGTTAGTAACAACTGCTTCAGGTTGAGTGTAGTACCACTCCCTCGCCTTTCCCTCAAGAGAAAACGGGAAGGTGGTTAGGAGAATAGAAGTCTCATCTGCACCATGATGCCTAACAGTAGAACAGACTGTCTGAAAATCCCTGAGGTGCTTGATAGGCTCCTGAGTAGGTAAGCCATGAAACTTAGGTATTAAGTTGATTAGCGCAGTTTTCAGTTCAAATTCTGCAGCCAGATTTGGGTGACGCGCTTGATACGGTTGTAATGTAAAGTCTGGAGCTCCTGCTTCCTGGAGAGTAATCCTCCTGGGCTCTGCCATGTTACCTACACATAAATCAACAGAATCAGTAGTAGAGGAGCTTATTTCTTCCTCAAATGCCACTTCAGATTCTCTCTCAGATAGGACTGGTGAATTGGTAGTAACCACTTCACCAACCTCAGAGGCTAATCGATGCCGAGCTTGCCTAATACGTGAAATAGTTCTTTCAATTTTAGGATCAAATGCAGCTAAGCTCGGGTCAGGCAGTGAATGCATCATTCAATGAAAGAAACATACAGCTCATGGTAATAAAATAAAATAAAATATGCAAAAATTAAAAAAATGTACACCAACTAATAATTTAGCACACTATTTCAACTCCCCGGCAACGACGCCAAAAATTGATGGGAGCGGAAATCAGCCAATTAAGAAATTATAGTAAGAACAGCGTTGTAGGTACAGTTCTTAACCGACGAAAATCTGCTTATCAATTTAGAAAGGTTGTCACAAAATTAGAATGAAAATACTGGGAGTAGAAATCCTAGGTCGTCCCCTAACGAGTTGACAAAAGGGTGCTATTTTATTAGTCAGGGGTATTTTCGAGAATTTTTAAGAGTTGAATAATAGAAAATAAATAATTGTAAATTAAAGCAATGAAAATTAGCAAGAGAATTTATATAATCAATTAAAAAACCTTGACTGGGGGAATGATTAATTGGAAGTTCTATCCTTGTTGGATTCTCCCAAGTGTAGTATCAAGAGATTGTTATTTTCACTTATTTAACCCGTACTAAATAAAGAAAAGTCAAGCGATTAAGCTAACTCTTATTCGCAAGTCCTAATCCTCTCCTTACGGAAGGATTAGCGTTAGTAGATAGAGAGTTAGCCAACAACTTCCAATTTAATTAATCACCTGAGCATTCCAACTCAAGGGTCTCCTTTTAATCAACCCCGAAGTCAAGTTGGGAGTCTACTCCATTGACATGAATATAACGTTCACAGAAATATAAGAAGAAGACATGATAAATTAAATAAAATAGGAATTAAAAATTAATTAAAAGTAAAAATAGTTCTTTGCATTAATAAATCCCGAAATGCAACATCCTTATCTGAATAGGGTTAATAAGTAATCAAAAGAGTAAAGGAATAAAAAAGCAAACTAGAATAATAGCAACTTCAACGGAGGTAGTGAGTCTTCTCAATATCCAAAGCAAAAGCATAAACTATAAAACCTATGAGTGTCTAGAAAACCTAGAGGAAGAATGATTTTTCTCTAAGATTCCAATCTAAAACTAAAAACTATGCGAATGAGAATGTGTGTTGAGTCTCTGCTTGTCCCCTAGCTCTAGTCTGTGTTTCTGGGCCGAAAACTGGGTCCAAACTCGGCCCAAAATCGCCCCTAGCATTTTCTGCGAATTCTGTAGGTAGCGCATGTCACGTGTACGCGTAGGTTACACGTGCGCGTCATTTGGCGAACTTCCTTGTCACGCGTACGCGTCAGGTATGCGCACGCGTCGTCGTGCGAACTCCAATTCACGCGCACGCGTGGGCCATGCCTGCGCGTCGCTCCTTGCTGGTTGTCTCCTTTATTTCTTGTGCTCCTTCCATTTATGCAAGCTTCCTATCCATCCTCTAAGCCATTCCTGCCCTAATAATCCTGAAAACACTTAACGCACAGATCACGACATCGAATGGTAAAAACGGGAATAAAAATATACAATTTAAAGGCTTAGGAAGCAAGTTTTCAATTATGAAACAAAACTAGGAAGGAATTGTAAAATCATGCAATTTGTATGAATAAGTGTGCAAGGACTTGATAAAAAACACTCAATTGAGCACAAGATAAACCATAAAATAGTGGTTTATCAAGTATATTTGAATTTGGTTTGGTTTGGAGTTTTGTAAAACTAGAGGCTTTTATAACTTTTGGTAAAACCTTGTTTGTTGATGAACTTTGACGAGCCATAACCTTGTTTTTGGTAAAACCTTTGCTGTTTCAAGTGTTTGCGTACGTGGACATAGCTCACATACGAGACTTGGGCAATTTGACACCCATTCGTATGCGAGAAGAGGTATGCATACGTGAGACCACTGTTTTGCTAAAAACTTATTTTTTTTAAATTTTAATGGTTCCTCTAGCTTTCTAAACTTCTTTAATGTCTATTTAGGACTCTTAACTAATGATTAGACTTTGAGACTAGTGAGGATGGGTTGGGTGACTTAAATTAGATATTTTTTGTTACGAGTTTCGAAGACGGTGACTTAGGTTTTGGAAGGTTTATGGATGAAATTAGTGAATGTTGAGTTGGAAAGTATTTCTTTGAGGAGATTTTGAAAAATGAGAATGATTATGATGAATTTGAGGAATTGAGAATTGATGATGGTTATGACAAGTTTGGAACTTGGAAAGGAACGATGGACTTGTTGGATATTGAAAGAGTGCCAAGAACTATATCCTTAGAACGATAGTGTGCAAGGAATAAGTGGATTTCTTATACGCTTTTTCATTGCAATTTGATATTAGTTTTAGTTAGATTTTACTAATTTTAGTATGTTTTAGTATGTATTAGTAAAAAATTTACTTTTTGGATGCAACTTTGAGTTTTTGTGTTTTTTCTATGATTTTAGGTGACTTTTGGGCAAAATTAGCAAGATTGGCAAAGTCTTGTTCAAAGCTGAAGAAAGGATAGCAGATGCTGTCAAGTCCTGAAGCATTCTCAACGGCGTTGGAAAGCTAACTTCTAGAGCTTTCCAGAAATATATAATAGTCTATACTTCTCTTCCAAATTACTGCCCATAACTGGCGTTGAACATCCACATCTAGAGTTTAACGCCCCAAAGGGAGCATGCCCAGCGTTGAACGCCTAAAGCTGGCATTCAACACCACCAAGGGACCAAAGGGAGAATGAGTTCACCCCCTTAACTGGCGTTCAACGCCCATTCTCCAAGTTGGACGTGAGGCCTGGACGAGCACAAGACCAAAGTGGGCCCAAAGTGGATTTTCGCACTCGTTAGCTTAGTTTAGTTTATCTTTGTACTTTTTAAATTAAAATTAACATCTATTAGGGTTAGCATCTCCTATATATAGAGGAGATCATTGGTATGCGAAATTGTTACTCAGGTTGTGAATTGTTGTTCGAAATTGATTCCTTAGCGATGGCACCAAAAACGGATGCACAGAACCATGGTCTAAACATATCTTCGCAACTTCGCATAGCTAACCAGCAAGTGCACTGGGTCGTCCAAGTAATACCTTACGTGAGTAAGGGTCGAATCCCACGGAGATTGTTGGTATGAAGCAAGCTATGGTCACCTTGTAAATCTCAGTCAGGCGGATATAAAATAGTTATGTAGTTTTCGAAATGTAGTAATAAAAGAAGGATAGAAATACTTATGTAAATCATTGGTGAGAATTTCAGATAAGCGTATGGAGATGCAATCGTTCCTCTGAACCTCCGCTTTCCTGCTGTCTTCATCCAATCAGTCTTACTCCTTTCTATGGCTGGCTTTATGCAAGGGCATCACCGTTGTCAGTGGCTACATCCCCTCCTCTTGTGAAAATGGTCCAAGATGCCCTGTCACGGCACGGCTAATCATCTGAGGTTCCCGATCATGCTGGACTAGGATTCACCCTCCTTTTGCGTCTGTCACTACGCCCAGCAATCGTGAGTTTGAAGCTCGTCACAGTCATTCAATCATTGAATCCTACTCGGAATACCACAGACAAGGTTTAGACTTTCCGGATTCTCTTGAATGCCGCCATCATTCTAGCTTACACCACGAAGATTCCGATTAAGAGATCTAAGAGACACTCATTCAATCTAAAGTAGAACGGAAGTGGTTGTCAGGCACACGTTCATAGGGAATGATGATGATTGTCACGTTCATCACATTCAGGTTGAAGTACGAATGAATATCTTAGAAGCGAAATAAGATGAATTGAATAGAAAACAGTAGTACTTTGCATTAATCTTTGAGGAACAGCAGAGCTCCACACCTTAATCTATGGAGTGTAGAAACCCTACCGTTGAAAATACATAAGTGATAATGGAGTTCATTGGTCTCGGTCCCAGAGGGGAACCGGAGTAACCAAGACTCGATCACAGGATCAAAAATACAATCCAGGATCCCCAATACAATAGTAAAAAGTCCTATTTATAATAAACTAGCTACTAGGGTTTACAGAAGTAAGTAATTGATGCATAAATCCACTTCCGGGGCCCACTTGGTGTGTGCTTGGGCTGAGCTTGAATGTTACATGTGCAGAGGCTCTTTTTGGAGTTGAACGCCAGGTTGTAACGTATTTCTGGGGTTCAACTCTGGTTTGTGACTTGTTTCTGGCGTTTAACTCCAGACAGTAGCGTAGAACTGGCGTTCAACGCCCTTTTACATCGTCTAAACTCGGCCAAAGTATGGACTATTATATATTTCTGGAAATCCCTGGATGTCTACTTTCCAACGCAATTGGAAGTACGCCATTTTGAGTTCTGTAGCTCCAGAAAATCTACTTTGAGTGCAGGGAGGTCAGAATCCAACAGCATCAGCAGTCCTTCTTCAACCTCTGAATTTGATTTTTGCTCAAGTCCCTCATTTTCAGCCAGAAAATACCTGAAATCACAGAAAAACACACAAACTCATAGTAAAGTCCAGAAATGTGAATTTAACATAAAAACTAATGAAAACATCCCTAAAAGTAACTAGATTCTACTTAAAACATACTAAAAACAATGCCAAAAAGCGTATAAATTATCCGCTCATCACAACACCAAACTTAAATTGTTGCTTGTCCCCAAGCAACTGAAAATAAAATAGGATAAAAAGAAGAGAATATACTATAAATTCCAAACTATCAATGAAACATAGCTCCAATCAGATGAGCGGGACTTGTAGCTTTTTGCCTCTTGAATAGTTTTGGCATCTCACTTTATCCATTGAGGTTCAGAATGATTGGCATCTATAGGAACTCAGAGTTCAGATAGTGTTATTGATTCTCCTAGTTCAGTATGATGATTCTTGAACACATCTTTTTTATGAGTCTTGGCCGTGGCCCTAAGCACTTTAATTTCCAGTATTACCACCGGATACATAAATGCCACAGACACATAACTGGATGAACCTTTTCAGATTGTGACTCAGCTTTGCTAAAGTCCCCAATTAGAGGTGTCCAGGGTTCTTAAGCACACTCTTCTTTTGCTTTGGACCTTGACTTTAACCGCTCAGTCTCAAGTTTTCACTTGACACCTTCACGCCACAAGCACATGGTTAGGGACAGCTTGGTTTAGCCGCTTAGACTAGGATTTTAGGACCTCCTATCCACTGATGCTCAAAGCCTTGGGATCCTTTTTATTTGCCCTTGCCTTTTGGTTTTAAGGGTTATTGGCTTTTTGCTCTTGCCTCTTGGTTTTAAGAGCTTTTGGCTTTTTCTGCTTGCTTTTTCTATTTTTTTTTCGCCTATTATTATATTTTTTTTTCTGCAAGCTTTGTTCTTTGCTGCTTTTTCTTGCTTCAAGAATCATTTTTATGATTTTTCAGATTATCAAATAACATGTTTCCTAGTCATCATTCTTTCAAGAGCCAACATATTTAACATTCTTAAACAACAACTTCAAAAGACATATGCACTGTTCAAGCATACATTCAGAAAATAAGAAGCATTGTCACCACATCAATATAATTAAACTAAGTTCAAGGATAAATTCGAAACTCATGTACTTCTTGTTCTTTTGAATTAAAACAGTTTTTATTTAAGAGAGGTGATGGATTCATAGGACATTCATAACTTTAAGACAAAGTTACTAACTACTAATGATCACGCAATAATACACAAACATAGATAAGCACATAACATAGAAAACAAAAAACAGAAGAAATAGGAACAAGGAATGAATCCACCTTAGTGATGATGGCGTTTCCTTCTTGAGGAACCAATGATGTCCTTGAGCTCTTCTATGTCTCTTCCTTGTCTTTGTTGCTCCTCCCTCATTGCTTTTTGATCTTCTCTAATTTCATGAAGGATGATGGAGTGCTCTTGATGTTCCACCCTTAATTGTCCCATGTTGGAGCTTAGTTCTCCTAGGGAGGTGTTGATTCGCTCCCAATAGTTTTGTGGAGGAAAATGCATTTGAGGCATCTCCGGGATCTCATGGTGATGAGCTTCATGTGCCTCTTGAGCTCCATGAATGGGCTCTCTTGCTTGCTCCATCTTTTTCTTAGTGATGGGCTTGTCCTCTTTAATGAGGATATCTCCCTCTATGTCAATCCCAGCCGAATTGCATAGGTGGCAGATGAGGTGAGGAAAGGCTATCCTTGCCATAGTGGAGGACTTGTCAGCCACTTTGTAGAGTTCTTAAGGTATAATCTCATGAACTTCCACCTCTTCTCCAATCATGATGCTATGGATCATGATGGCCCGGTCTATAGTAACTTCAGACCGGTTGCTAGTGGGAATGATTGAGCATTGAATGAACTCCAACCATCCTCTAGCTACAGGCTTAAGGTCCAGTCTTCTTAGTTGAACCGGTTTTCCTTTTGAGTCAATCTTCCATTGAGCTCCTTCTACACATATGTCCATGAGGACTTGGTCCAACCTTTGATCAAAGTTGACTCTCCTTGTGTAGGGGCGTGCGTTCTCTTTCATGTTTGGCAAGTTGAACGCCAACCTCACATTTTCCGAACTAAAATCTAAGTATTTCCCCCGAACCATGGTGAGATAATTCTTTGGGTTCGGGTTCTTACTTTGATCATGGTTCCTAGTGATCCATGCATTAGCATAGAACTCTTGAACCATTAGGATGCCGACTTGTTGGATGGGGTTTGTTAGAACTTCCCAACCTCTTCTTTGAATTTCATGTCGGATCTCTGGATACTCATTTCTTTTGAGTTTGAAAGGGACCTCGGTGATCACCTTCTTCTTGGCCACAACATCATAGAAGTGGTCTTGATGGGCTTTGGAGATGAACCTTTCCATTTCCCATGACTCGGAGGTGGAAGCTTTTGTCTTTCCTTTCCCTTTTCTAGAGGATTCTCCGGTCTTAGGTGCCATCAATGGTAATAGAAAAACAAAAAGCTTATGCTTTTACCACACCAAACTTAGAATTTTGCTCGCCCTCGAGCAAGAGAAGAAAGAAAAGATGAAGAAGAAGAAGAAGAAAAGATGGAGAAGAGGGGGGAGGTGTGTTTCGGCCAAGAAGAGAAGAGAGGGTTGTGTTGTGTGAAAATGAGGAAGAATGGAAGGCTTTATATAGGGAAGGGAGGGGGGGTTAAGGTTCAGCCATTTAGGGTGAGTTTGGATGGGAAATTGATTTTGAATTTTGAAGGTAGGTGGAGTTTATGAGGTAGGTTTATGGGGAAGAGTGGATGGATGTGAGTGGTGAAGAGGTGATGGGGAAGAGAGATCGAGGTGATTAGTGAAGGGTTTTGGGGAAGAGTGTTTATGGGATTGTGTGAAAGAGGGGTGAGAAGAAGTGAGTGGAGGTAGGTGGGGATCCTGTGGGGTCCACAGATCCTGAGGTGATCCTATGGGGTCCACAGATCCTGAGGTGTTCAAGGATTTACTGCACCAAATTAGGCATGTAAAATGCCCTTGCACACAACTCTGGGCGTTCAGCGCCAGGTTGGTGCTTGTTCTGGGCGTTGAACGCCCATTTGTAGCCTATTTCTGGCGTTGAACGCCAGAACCATGCTTGTTCTGGGCGTTCAGCGCCAGCTCTCCTCCAGGGTGCATTTCTGGCGTTCAAACGCCCAGATGCTGCCCATTTCTGGCGTTCAGCGCCAGAACCATGCTCTGTTCTGGCGTTGAACGCCCAAAACATGCTTCTTACTAGCGTTTAAACGCCAGTAAGGTCTTCCTCCAGGGTGTGATTTTTCTTCTGCTGTTTTTGATTCCGTTTTCAATTTTTATATTTATTTTGTGACTCCACATGATCATGAACCTAATAAAACATGAAAAACAAAAATAAAATTAGATAATTAAACATTGGGTTGCCTCCCAACAAGCGCTTCTTTAATGTCAATAGCTTGACAGTGGGCTCTCATGGAGCCTCACAGATGTGCAGAGTTCTGTTGAGACCTCCCAACACCAAACTTAGAGTTTGGATATGGGGGTTTGACACCAAACTTAGAGTTTGACTGTGGGGGCTTTGTTTGACTCTGCTTTGAGAGAAGCTTTTTATGCTTCCTCTCCATGGATGCAGAGAGAGATCCTTGAGTTGTAAACACAAGGTTGTCCTCATTTAATTGAAGGATCAATTCTCCTCTGTCCACATCAATCACAGCTCTTACTGTGGCTAGGAAAGGTCTTCCTAGGATGATGGATTCATCCTCTTCCTTTCCAGTATCCAGGACTATGAAATCAACAGGGATGTAAAGGCCTTCAACCTTTACTAACACGCCCTCTACTTGTCCATAAGCCTATTTTCTTGAATTGTCTGCCATCTCTAATGAGATTTTAGCAGCTTGTACCCCATAGATTCCCAGTTTCTCTATTACAGAGAGGGGCATGAGGTTTATCCCTGAACCAAGGTCACACAGAGCCTTAAAGATCATGGTGCCTATAGTACAAGATATTATGAACTTTCCAGGATCCTGTCTCTTCTGAGGCAATGTCAGTTGATCCAGATCACTTAGTTCATTGGTGAACAAGGGAGGTTCATCTTCCCAAGTATCAATGCCAAATAATTTGGCATTTAGCTTCATGATTGCACCAAGGAACTTGGCAGCTTACTCTTCAGTAACATCCTCATTCTCTTCAGAAGAGGAATACTCATCAGAGCTCATGAATGGCATAAGGAGGTTCAATGGAATCTCTATGGTCTCTAGATGAGCTTCAGAGTCCTTTGGTTCCTCAGAGGGAAGCTCCTTATTGATCACTGGACATCCCAGGAGGTCTTTCTCCTTGGGATTCATGTCCTCTCCTTCCCTTACAGGTTCGGCCATGGTGCTTATGTCAATGGCCTTGCACTCTCCTTTTGGATTCTCTTCTGTATTGCTTGGGAGAGTACTAGGAGGGATTTCAGTGATCCTTTTACTCAGCTGGCCTACTTGTGCTTCCAAATTTCTAATGGAAGACCTTGTTTCATTCATGAAACTTACAGTGGCCTTGGATAGATCAGAGACTAAGTTTGCTAAATTAGAGGTATTTTGTTCAGAGTTCTCTGTCTGTTGCTGAGTGGATGATGGAAAAGGTTTATTATTGTTAAACCAGTTTCTTCCACCATTATTAAAGCCTTGTTGAGGCCTTTGATCCTTCCATGAGAGATTTGGATGATTTCTCCATGATGGATTATAGGTGTTTCTATATGGTTCACCCATGTAATTTACCTCTGCTATTGCAGGGTTATCAGGATCATAAGCTTCTTCTTCATAAGAAGCCTCTTGAGTACTGTTGGATGCAGCTTGCATTCCATTCAGACTCTGAGAAATCATATTGACTTGCTGAGTCAATATTTTGTTCTGAGCCAATATGGCATTCAGAGTATCAACTTCAAGAACAACCTTCTTCTGAGGCGTCCCATTGCTCACAGAATTCCTCTCAGAAGTGTACATGAACTGGTTATTAGCAACCATGTCAATGAGTTCTTGAGCTTCTGCAGGCGTTTTCTTTAGGTGAATGGATCCACCTGCAGAAGTATCCAATGACATCTTTGATAGCTCAGATAAACCATCATAGAATATATCCAGGATGGTCCATTCTGAAAGCATGTCAGAAGGACACTTTTTGGTCAGCTGTTTGTATCTTTCCCACGCTTCATAGAGGGATTCACCTTCTTTTTGTCTGAAGGTTTGAACATCAGCTCTAAGCTTGCTCAGCTTTTGAGGAGGAAAGAACTTGGCTAAGAAAGCCGTGACCAGCTTATCCCAAGAGTTCAGGCTGTCTTTGGTTTGAGAGTCCAACCATATTCTAGCTCTGTCTCTTACAGAAAAAGGGAAAAGCATGAGCCTGTAGACTTTAGGATCTACTCCATTAATCTTAACAGTATCACAGATTTGCAAGAATTCAGTTAAGACTGAAAAGGATCTTCAGATGGAAGTCCATGAAACTTGCAGTTCTGCTGCATCAGAGAAACTAGCTGAGGTTTCAGCTCAAAGTTGTTTGCTCCAATGGTAGGAATGGAGATGCTTCTTCCATGTAAATTGGAATTAGGTGCAGTAAAGTTACCAAGCATCCTCCTTGCATTATTGTTGTTGGGTTCGGCTGCCATCTCCTTTACTTGTTCAAAATTTTCAATAAGGTTGTCTCTGGATTGTTGTAATTTAGCTTCTCTCAGTTTCCTCTTCAGAGTCCTTTCAGGTTCTGGATCAGCTTCAACAAGAATGTCTTTTTCTTTGTTCCTGCTCATAAGAAAGAGAAGAGAACAAGAAAAGAAGAGGAATCCTCTATGTCACAGTAAAGAGGTTCCTTATTGTTAGTAGAAGAAGAAAAGAAGAGAAAAAAAATTCGAACACAGATAGAAGAGGGGGTTCGAATTTGGTGAGTGATGTGAGGAAGAGATGTTAGTAGATGAATAAATAAATAGAATAAGATGAGAGAGGGAGAGGATTTTCGAAAATTATTTTTGAAAAAGGGTTAGTGATTTTCGAAAATAGTTTTTGAAAAAGGTTAGTAGTTTTCAAAAATTAATATCAAAAATTAAAATAATTAGTTAAGAAATTTTGAAAATGAGGGAAGATATTTTCGAAAATTAGAGAGAGAGAGTTAGTTAGGTAGTTTTGAAAAAAATAAGAAACAAACAAAAAGTTAGTTAGTTAGTTGAAACAAATTTGAAAATCAATTTTTGAAAAGATAAGAAGATAAGAATTTAGAAAAGATATTTTAAAATCAAATTTTGAAAAAGATAAAATAAGAAGATATTTTTGAAAAGATATCATAGAAATTAGTTTTTGAAAAAGATTTGATTTTTAAAATCTCAATTAATGACTTGATTCACAAGAAATCACAAGATATGATTCTAGAACTTAAAGTTTGAATCTTTCTTAACAAGTAAGTAACAAACTTGAAATTTTTGAATCAAAACATTAAGTGATGATGTTATTTTTGAAAATATGATGTAAAATTAAGAAAAAGATTTTTGAAAAATGTTTTTGAAATTTTTGAAAATAACTAAAAAAAATTGAAAAAAAAGATTTGATTTTTGAAAAAGATTTTGAAAAAGATAAGATTTTTTTAAATTGAAAATTTGATTTGACTCATAAAAACAACTAGATTTTAAAAATTCTTGAAAAAGTCAAATCTAATTTTCGAAATTTTAAGAGAGAAAAAGGGAAAGATATTTTTTTGATTTTTGAATTTTTATGATGAGAGAGAAAAACAAAAAAAATGATGCAATGCATGAAAGTTATGGATCAAAACAATGAATGCATGCAAGAATGCTATGAATGTCAAGATGAACACCAAGAACACTATGAAGATCATGATGAACATCAAGAACACATTTTTGAAAAATTTTTTAATGCAAAGAAAACATGCAAGACACCAAACTTAGAATTCTTTAATGCTTAGACATAAAGAATTCAGGAATGCATATGAAAAACAAGAAAAAACACAAAACATGCAAATGCAAAGATCAAACAAGAAGACTTACCAAGAACAACTTGAAGATCATGAAGAACACTATGAATGCATGAATTTTCGAAAAATGCAAGATGAACATGCAATTGACACCAAACTTATAACATGACTCAAGACTCAAACAAGAGACACAGAATATTTTTTATTTTTATGATTTTATGATTTTTTTTGTATTTTTATTTTATATTTTTCGAAAATTATTCAGAAAAAAAAAAGAGAAAAATAAGGATTTCAAAATTTTTAATATGAATTCCAAGAATCTTATGCTCTTTAGTCTAAAGCTCCAATCAAAGGGTCAGGCATGGCTTAATAGCCAGCCAAGCTTTAGTATGTAACTCAGACATGACAAGCCTAACATGCCCTACAGAGGAATTAGACATGGCTTTACAGCCAGCCAGGCTTCAACATGCTTCATGAAACATTAGAATTCATTCTTAAAAATTCTGAAGAAAAATATATTTTTGAAAATATTTTTATTTTAAAATAAATTTTTTTTTCGAAAACAAAGGAGAGATTTTTTTGAAAGATTTTTGAAAATTTTTTTGAAAACAAAACAAAAAGAAAATTACCTAATCTGAGCAACAAGATGAACCGTCAGTTGTCCAAACTCGAACAATCCCCGGCAACGGCGCCAAAAACTTGGTGTTGTTGTCGGATCAAAACTTGGCACTGATGTTACTGGACCAAAAGCTTGCCGAAAACTGAAACAATCCCTGGCAACGGCGCCAAAAACTTGGTATGCGAAATTGTTACTCAGGTTGTGAATTGTTGTTCGAAATTGATTCCCTGGCGATGGCACCAAAAACAGATGCACAGAACCATGGTCTAAACATATCTTCACAACTTCGCATAGCTAACCAGCAAGTGCACTGGGTCGTCCAAGTAATACCTTACGTGAGTAAGGGTCGAATCCCACGGAGATTGTTGGTATGAAGCAAGCTATGGTCACCTTGTAAATCTCAGTCAGGCGGATATAAAATAGTTATGTGGTTTTCGAAATGTAGTAATAAAAGAAGGATAGAAATACTTATGTAAATCATTGGTGAGAATTTCAGATAAACGTATGGAGATGCAATCGTTCCTCTGAACCTCCGCTTTCCTGCTGTCTTCATCCAATCAGTCTTACTCCTTTCTATGGCTGGCTTTATGCAAGGGCATCACCGTTGTCAGTGGCTACATCCCCTCCTCTTGTGAAAATGGTCCAAGATGCCCTGTCACGGCACGGCTAATCATCTGAGGTTCCCGATCATGCTGGAATAGGATTCACCCTCCTTTTGCGTCTGTCACTACGCCCAGCAATCGCGAGTTTGAAGCTCGTCACAGTCATTCAATCATTGAATCCTACTCGGAATACCACAGACAAGGTTTAGACTTTCCGGATTCTCTTGAATGCCGCCATCATTCTAGCTTACACCACGAAGATTCCGATTAAGAGATCTAAGAGACACTCATTCAATCTAAAGTAGAACAGAAGTGGTTGTCAGGCACACGTTCATAGGGAATGATGATGATTGTCACGTTCATCACATTCAGGTTGAAGTACGAATGAATATCTTAGAAGCAAAATAAGATGAATTGAATAGAAAACAGTAGTACTTTGCATTAATCTTTGAGGAACAACAGAGCTCCACACCTTAATCTATGGAGTGTAGAAACCTTACCGTTGAAAATACATAAGTGATAATGGAGTTCATTGGTCTCGGTCCCAGAGGGGAACCGGAGTAACCAAGACTCGATCACAGGATCAAAAATACAATCCAGGATCCCCAATACAATAGTAAAAAGTCCTATTTATAATAAACTAGCTATGAGGGTTTACAGAAGTAAGTAATTGATGCATAAATCCACTTCCGGGGCCCACTTGGTGTGTGCTTGGGCTGAGCTTGAATGTTACACGTGCAGAGGCTCTTTCTGGAGTTGAACACCAGGTTGTAACGTATTTCTGGCGTTCAACTCTGGTTTGTGACTTGTTTCTGGCGTTTAACTCTAGACAGCAGCGTAGAACTAGAGTTCAACGCCCTTTTAAGTCGTCTAAACTCGGCCAACGTATGGACTATTATATATTTCTGGAAAGCCCTGGATGTCTACTTTCCAACGCAATTAGAAGCATGCCATTTTGAGTTCTGTAGCTCCAGAAAATCTACTTTGAGTGCAGGGAGGTCAGAATCCAACAGCATCAGCAGTCCTTCTTCAACCTCTGAATCTGATTTTTGCTCAAGTCCCTCAATTTCAGCCAGAAAATACCTGAAATCATAGAAAAACACACAAACTCATAGTAAAGTCTAGAAATATGAATTTAACATAAAAACTAATGAAAACATCCCTAAAAGTAACTAGATTCTACTTAAAACATACTAAAAACAATGCCAAAAAGCGTATAAATTATCCAAAGCCTTAATTCATTATTGATTTCTTTATTATTTTGCTTTATGTGCCTACAACAACAACAACTATCTTTCTATTCGCCTGACTAAGATCTGCAGGATAACCACTGTTTTCTCAGTCCAACAATCCTCGTGGGATCGACTCTCACTCACTTGAGGTATTACTTGGACGACCTGGTGCACTTGCTGGTGAATTTGTGCGAGTTCAATTTCGCGCACCAACAAGGCACTATATCCCTGGTATTCTGAGGCTTACCTGAAACGGTAGGTCGATCTCGGTCGAGATCTTTGATGGTGGCCGGAGCCGCCGAGTCCTACTTGTTGGGCTTGGTGGTGCTGCCGATCCTTCGCCAAAGGAGGGTGGTGGTACTTGCAAGAGACTTTGATGCTTAAGTTAGCATGGGCTTTAAGCAGGTTTTTAGTAGAATCAGAGTATGAGTGATACCTGGGAGCTCCAGTGTATTTATAGTAGTGTGGGCTGACCTTTCTAGATAAGATAAGTGAGTTATCTTATCTTTATCTTTAAGTGAGGTCACCTTTATCTTTTGGGGAACCGCCCTTATCTTTCTAGGCTTTGACTGCCTTTAGATTGGGCTGTGTCTCTTTATTTGGGCCTTTTCCGGCCCCTCATGTCGATTTGGCTGACCTCTTTTAAAGAAGAGGTCGGAGGTCCTGAAGAAGTCGGTTGCTTTGTCTTCAATCTCCCTAGGTCGGATAGCTCGACCCAAGGTATGAACAGTGCTCCTGCTTGAGCTCAATCTTTTACTTTTTTAGCGTCGTGTCTTCCAATTTCGACTTTTTTGGAGAGATCGAGCTCGGGCATTTTGCTTTTTATACAACTCCTTCTTGGCTTCTTTGAATGCGAAGCATTTTCCTCCTTTTTAATTGTAGCGTGCGTTGCACTTTTCTTGGAAACGTGCGAGGATTAAATGCTCATTAACTCCTTTTGCCGTTTCCCTCTTTTCATTTCATTTTGAATTTTTAAGCCCTTTTTTAGTTTCTCTTCCCCTTTCTTTTTGCTCTTCTCTTGCTCACGACGTTTCATTCCTTTTGCACCCTTCTGTTTTCACATCTCTCTTCAAAGAAGTATGTTTGTTGTCGTCTCTTCCTGGTCTTTCTTGACCATCTTTGAAACGGTTATTGCTTTCTTCTTTTTTCCTCAGGTTGGTATTCTCTTTCTACAGTTTTTTTATTTTGATGACTTGTCTTGGTACTTCATGTCTGTGAAGAGTCTGTTTTGAAAGGCTGGATCCTTTTTGCTAAAGGTTGCATTTTTTAATCAGTGCTGTGCTTTTCTTGAGTTGCCCCTAACTCTTTGCTTGCTGTTGTGCTTCGTCTTCGTATTTTCACATTTTCAGGCCTTCTAATTTTCCCTGCCTTGAAGTGACTGTTTGGTGTGGATTTTGCGCCGTTCTTCGTTACTGCTTTCTTCCCTGCAGGTTAGTATTTTCTATCTTTTCTCTTTTCGCTTTTGACAACTGTGCATGCTTTTGATGTAAGGCTTTGACTTTGTACCTTGCTTTTGATTTTCGAAAAACTTTGATTCTTCTATAAAAATATTGCATCTTTTTTATGTCTGGATCCACGGCTTGTGATTTTTCCTTGTTGCTCACTTTTTTTACGAGGAATGTGCGCCTTCTGGTGATCTTGTTTAGGGTTTTCGTTGCTGTTCTTGTATTGTTGTCTGGCTTTTTGTTCTTAGCTTAACAATATTTTGATGATAAACTATCAATAGAGAAATTGTGACTTTGACGCTTTTTGTTGGTGATGATGATTTTTGCTTCGTGGAGTGTCGATTCCTGTTTGCGAGATGTTTAGGGCATAGGTTGTCGATTTCCTTTTTCCTGGTTCTTGCCTTGTTATTGCCTCCAAAGGGTGCCCCTGGACTCTAGTGTGAATCCTGGGGTTTCCCTTTTACTGCTACTTCTAATTCTTGGTGATCATATATTATCATCCGAGTTGTTTCCTTATCTGCCCAGGATGTTTGGTAGTAACCCCATTTTTCTTTTTCCTTTCTGTAGGAATAGTTAACCCATGTCTCTTCGCAAGAACATTGTTGAAATGTCAACCAAGGTCCCAGAAGGCATGTCCGACTGGCTGGACTCTGTTGTATTAATGTTTGTCACAGTTGCTGATTCTGAATATTGTGTGTGACTTAGGAGGCATCATAGGATTTGTAGTGATAGGGATCAGGAGAAGAATTACGAGCTAGTGTCGCCTGATCTTGAGGAGAGAGTCAGTTTTCCCTCTTTGATTCAAGGGGAACATCCCTTCTTCTATGCTTACGACTATTTCTTTAGTCAGTTGAATATTACCATTCCCTTTACCCCTTTTGAGACCGAGTTATTGTGGTCCTGTAATGTAGCTCCTTTCCAACTCCACCCGAACTCCTGGGACTTTATAAAAATCTTTCAATTGTTGTGTCAGGAACTGGATATCCGACCTACCCAGACTCTTTTTCTTTATCTTTTCGTGTTGACGAAGCCTGGGATAGCAAAGAAGAAAGCCTCCTAGGTTTCTTTCCGGGCTACTCAAGGGAAAAAGGTCTTCTCTATGTATGACGAGTCCTTTAGGGACTTTAATAACTACTACTTCAAGGTCCGAGCTGTTGAGGACGCTCGGCCCTTCTTTTTGGATGAAAATGATGAGCCTACCTTCCCTCTGTGCTGGCAGAAGAATGTAATAGTAGCTAGGTATTCCTGGGAGAGTATTGATGAGGTCGAGCAGGCCTTTGTGAATGTGTTGGAGAAAATTTGGGGAGAGCCTCCCCATCTTGACACAAAGAAGTTTTTAGGAGACCCTTCTCTTCTTCGGACTGAATTGGGTAGTTGTCGACTTTATTTATAGCTTTTCTTTGTTTGTTTCTTTATTTTCCAATCTATCCCCTTCTTAATTATAATTTTGTTTTCCTATTTCAGAGATGGTGAAGTCTGTAGATTCCATGAAGGCCTATCGTCGAGCTAAGAAGGCGACAGTTGCCTCCAACATCTCGGCCAAGACTGCGGAGGGGGAGTCTTCTCAGGTTCCTCCAAAGAAACAACCATCAACTGCTTCTGGACCGAGGAAGGTTATTCTAACCCCTCAGGTCCGAATTATTCCTTCTGATTCAACTCGACCATCTACTGGCGCTGCCTCTTCTCCTACTACTGGCCCTCCTCCTAAAAAACAAAAAACTGTTGAGCCTTTTGACTTGGATTCCCCAGATTTTGATGCGATGGGGTTCGTTGATAATCATATTGCTCCCTTTGGTCGACTTTCCATGGACGATGTGTCCATTGTTTGTCATTTGAATTTTATTACTAATAGTAGCATTCGAATGGCCCATATGGGTGCAGCTTTGTCTCGAACTATCCAGGGTTCCCCAGTTCATGCAACTAAGGAGTTTTTGGAGGATGCAAAGTCAGAATTTGACAGGATCAAAGGTCTGAAGGACGAGCTTGATGCCAGGGTTATTAAGTTGGAGTTGGATTTGGAGAAGGAGAAGTCGAGGGCCGTTGCAAATTTGGCAGAGGAGATGGCAAAAAAGCATAAGGAGAGTTATACCCGCACTTATGCCGAGGTGTTGGAGCTGAGGGGGAGGCTTGAAAATGCTCTTGTGGATTACGCCGATCTCCATAGCCATTTGGTAGATAACGTGACGGGTGCATATGAAAATCTAAAGGCGCAGGTCCGAGTTCTTGTTCCTGAACTCGACCTGACTCTCTTTAGTCTGGACAACGTAGTGGAGGAGGGAAAGATATTGCCTGCTCCAGATGATGAAGATGACGAGCCTCTTCCTGCCCTGTCAGCCAAAGCTTCTGCTACCACGACTTCTTCAAATCCTTCAGCTGAGATCGACCCTTCCCAACCTGATCCGGATTGTGAAATTCTTAACCGTGAGGATGGGACCGTTGATGTCGTCCCTATGAATATCATTCCTCCTCCTTCTGCCACTGATGCTGCTACCGGGGAAACTTTGCACCCCTTATGATTTATGTGTTTTTATCTCCACAGCCCAACTTCTGGGCTTTTGAACTCTAATTTTTGTAATTTTGTTTATTACTTGGTTTCTTTGACTGTTAGTTGCTTCTATGCAACTTAGTAGATAAACAAAGTACTTTTGAACTCTTGAGGTCCTCTTCTAGGTTGCCTTTTGAGTCTTTTTAATGATTGCTGTGTTTCTTTTGGTATGCTGATTGTTCTTTTGCATCCTTTGCAAATTTTGTAGATCTTTATAGAGTCTTGGTACTATGCTTGTTCGACCTTTTTTTTATTAGATCTTTTATCTATCTTCTGGTTGGGCGAGATGACCCTTGGGACTAATTTGCTCGACAAATTTTTAGTGTTCTGGCAGAACCTTTTTAGTTAGTCTTTGAACAGAGTTGTGGTGTTGTGGCTTTTTAGACAGAGCTGCGTTTCTTTTCAGCGCATGCTTTGGATGGTCGACTTTGTTGGTTTGAGATACCGTTTTCGTTGGTCGACTTCTCTTTATCGGTCCTTCTTGAGTTATTTTTAGTAATCCAATAGGCATCTTTCTATGGATTTACTTTTTATAACTTTGTTCCTTAGCTCGGTTTAGTCTGACTTTTTTTTGTCGAGCCCTCCTAAGTTATTTTTAGTAATCCATTTTTACTTGGACCTCGCCAGGTCTCTTTTATGGATTACTTTTTATAACTTTTGTCGCTTTAATAGGTTTAGTCCGACTTATTCTTATCGAACACTCCTAAGTTATTTTTAGTAATCCATTTTTAGTTGGACCTCGCCAGGTCTCTTTTTATGGATTACTTTTTATAACTTTTGTCGCTTTAACAGGTTTAGTCCGGCTTCTTCTTGTCAAATCCTCCTAAGTTATTTTTAGTAATCCATTTTTAGTAAGACCTTGTCAGACCACTTTTTATGGATTACTTTTTATAACTTTCTGCATTGGTTGGCCTGGTCCGACTTCTCTTTTGTCGGTCCTTCTTAAGTGATTTTTAGTAATCCATTTTTAGTAAGACCTCATCAGGCCACTTTTTATGGATTGCTTTTTATAACTTTTGTTGATTGACTTGTCCGACTTCTGTGTCGGTACTTCTTAAGTTATTTTTAGTAGTCCATTTTTAGCCAGGCCTCGTCAGGCAACTTTTTATGGATTACTTTTATAACTTCCTACATTAATCTGTTTTTGTTGTATTCACCTTGCCGACTTCCTTATAATCGGGCGATGAATTTGGCTCTCATCTTGCCGACTTTGTCGTGATCGGGCGATGAATTTGGTTTTCATCTTGCCGACCTTGTCATATTTGGGCGGTGAATTCTTACACTTAGATTAATACGTCTTGGTAGATAACTTTTTTGTGTAATTCTGAAAAAATTTTATTCAAGTAGGAAATATGAAATAAACAAGAGTATATACATATAAATGCTTACCCATCTAAATCGGGCAATTTTGTAGATCTTGGCTTGGTGTCTCATTAAAAAGCCTTTTCAGGAAAAAGAGTACACCTTGGCCTAAGATCTTTATTACTTTCTAACTATAGTACCTCCTTAGGTTACAGGCATGCCATGACCTTGGTAGCTCTCGCCCTTCTAGGTCGGATACCTTGTAGTAGCCTTTTTCTAGTATTTCTACAACTCAGTAAGGTCCTTTCCAGTTAGCTGCTAGCTTCCCCTCTCCTGACCGACCTGCTCCGATGTCATTTCGGATTAAGATGAGGTCATTGTTGGCGAAGCTTTGCTAGACTACTCTTCGATTATACCTTGAAGCCATTTGACGCTTTAGCGCTTCCTCTCTAATCTGAACTCTTTCTCGGACTTCTGAAAGTAGGTCGAGCTCTTCCTTTGAGTTTGGGAGTTGGTATCCTCACTGTAGAGGATTATTCTGGGGGATCCTTCCTCTATCTCTACTGGAATCTTTGCCTTCATTCCGTACGCAAGTTGGAAGGATGATTCTCTTGTGGTGGAGTGTGGAGTTGTCCGATATGCCCATAGGACTTGTGGGAGTTCCTCGGCCCAAGCTCACTTTGCACCTTGTAGTCTTCGTTTTAACCCGGCTAGTATGACTTTGTTGGCAGATGTGAATTAGTGCTTTATTTTTAAGTCAGCTACCAAGTTTCTGAAACCTGTATCAGTAAATTGAGTGCCATTGTCTGTGGTGATGGAGTAAGGGACTCCAAACCTTGTAATAATATTCTTATTTAGAAATTTCTGACTTTTTTGAGCAGTGGCATTGGCTAGGGGCTCTGCCTCAATCCATTTTGTGAAATAGTCCACCCCTACAATGAGGAATTTTACTTGTCCCGATCTTTGGGGAAAGGGTCCAAGGAGGTCTAGTCCCTATTTTGCGAACGGTCAATGTGACGTTACACTGATGAATTCTTCTGGTGGGGCGATGTGGAAGTTAGCATGCTTTTGACACGGTGAACATATCTTGACGAACTCTGTTTCTTCCTTTTATAAGGTCAGCCAAAAGAATCCAGCTCGGAGTACCTTTTTAGAAAGAGCTCGTGCCCCCAAGTAGTTACCACACATGCCACTGTGTACTTCATCCAAGACCTCTTTTGTATTGGAGGTCGGCATACATTTTAGGAGGAGTGTTGAGAACCCTCTCCTGTATAAGATGTCGCCCACCATGGTGTAGTACTGTGCTTCTCGTATTAGATGCTTTGCTTCTTTCTTGTCTGTGGAGAGTGTTTCTGTTTTAAGGTATTTGATTATGGAGGTCATCCACCCCTGATCCTGTCCTGATATGGTTAGGACCTTTTCTTCCTCTAAAAAATTGATGGGCTTTGCAATGTTTCCTAGATGAGGCTTCTATTATTGCCCTCTGGTTTCGTACTGGCTAGTTTTGAGAGTGCATCAGCTCGAGCAATCTGTTCCTGAGGTATATGTTGGATCTCATATTCCCAGAGTTGTCTGAGCTGTTCTCTGGTCTTGTCCAGATATTTCTTCATGGTGGGATATTTACCTTGGTACTTGACGAACTGATTTCTGCCGATAAAGAATTGTATAAGAATAATCACGTTGTAAGTATAGTTTCTAAACCAACAGAGAATCTTTTCATACAAAAATTTGGTTGTCACAAGTAACAAAACCTAATAAAATTTATAACCGAAGTATTTAAACCTCGGGTCGTCTTCTCAAGGAATTGCAGGGAAGTATGATTTATTATTGGTTATGGAAAAAGGTATATTTTTGGGTTTTTGAAATAGGGAACAAGGAGAATAAATTAGCAATAAAGTAAATTAATTACTAGAAAAACTCTTGGCAAGGTATGAGAACTGGAAATCCCAACCTAGTTATCCTTATCAGGTGTGATGAGAATTGTTATTGCTCCCACTTAGTTAACCCTTACTAAATAAAGGAAAGTCAAGTGGACCAATTAACTTGATTCCTCAAGTCCTAGTCAACTCCTGTGGAAAGACTAGCTTTAGAGGGATCCAAATCAATCAGCAATTCCCAATTTTCAATCAACCACTGAGTTTGACAACTCAAGTGTCACCAATTACTTAACCAAAGCCAAAAGGGGGATAAATCTAAATTATTTATATCATAAATAGAAGAGACCAATCTTAAATCTGAAATACCTCAAATTGCACTAAATAGAAAATTCAAATCTAACATGAAGAGTTCATAAGCCAATTTGGCAACATAAGTAATTAACAAGTAAAAGCAGAAGAGAAACATAAATTAAAGGGTAGGAGAGAGCCTAATCCTAAAAACCTAAATCCTAAATCCTAAATCCTAAGAGAGAAGAGAGAGCCTCTCTCTCTAGAAAACTACATCTAAATCCTAAAATTATGAATTATGAATGTTGTATATGTTGTATGAATGAATGGATTGATTCCCCCACTTTATAGCCTCTAATATGTTCTTTTTGGACCGAAACCTGGGTCAAAAACAGCCCAGAAATCAACCCCAGTAATTTCTGGTACGTATAGGTCGCTGCAAAATCACGCGTTAGCATCGTCCACGCGTTCGCGCGGATTGCGTTTTTCCAGGTCACGCGTCCGCATGATCGAAGCGTGCAAGTTGCCTGGCTTCGGGGTAGCTATGGTAAATTATATATCATTGCGAAGCCCCAGACGTTAGCTTTCCAACGCAACTAGAACTGCCTCAATTGGACCTCTGTAGCTCAAGTTATGACCATTTGAGTGCGAAGAGGTTAGGTTGGACAGCTTAGCAATTTCTTCAACTTCTTGTATTCCTTCCACTTTTGCATGCTTCCTTTCCATCCTTTAAGCCATTCCTATCCTATAAACCTTGAAAACACTTAACACACATATCAAGGCATCGAATGGTATAAAGGAGAATTGATATTTGGTAATTTAAAGGCTTGGAAAGCAAGTTTCCAATTATAGAACAAAATTAGGAAGGAAAATATAAAACCATGCAATCTACATGAATAAGTGTGCAAAGGCTTGATAAAAACCACTCTATTGAGCACAAAATAAACCATAAAATAGTGGTTTATCAATCTCCCCACACTTAAACATTAGCATGTCTTCATGCTATGCTCAAGAGAAGCTATAAAGGAGTAGGGAAAAGTAAGACTCATGTAATGCAATGCAACCTATGTATATGAATGCAACTATATGATTCTATCTATTTGGTTAAAATAAATAAGTTCTTCAAGACAAAAATAACTCAAACTCCACTAATTCAAACTATACAGTAAAGACAAGTAAACTTGTAAGAAGACAGCTCATGAAAGTAGGGAACATAAAATTAAGCATTGAACCCTCACTTATGGTGTATATGCACTCTAGTGTCTCTAGTGTATAGGGTAATCACTCTATTCTTCTCTAATCATGCTTTCTAACTTTTGTTCTTCACCTAATCAATCAACAAATATTTAATGTACCAATGCAAACATCATGAGGTCTTTTCAAGGTTGTAATGGGGCCAAGGTAAAGGTGAGGGTATATATATGGCTAAGTGAGCTATAAATTGAATCCTTGATTAACCTAAGCTCTTACCTATATACACATTCTATATACTTTAAGTTCATGCCTAGCTACCCAAAGTTCTCACTTTTGCATTACATACTTATGCATCAACCTTTCCTTTAATTTTTATCGCATATGCATTGATCTTTTCATTAACTTAACTTAGCATTGGGGTAATTTTGTCTCCTTATTTAATTACTTAATTACTTGAATATTTTTGGATTTTTTTTAGCATAAAAATAAACATAACATTATCAATGCACATGGATTTTCAATTTTTCTAGTTTCACATGAGTAGATACCCAAATTCCCATTATTTTATCATGACACATTCCCTTATTAACCCATGTTCCCACAATCTTCCCATACTCAATTGACACACAATTTCTATCCTAAGCTAACCAAAGATTCAATTGGGACATTTAATTATTTTTTCGCTTAAGGCTAGTAATGTGGTAAAATATAGAACAAATGGGATTTAAAAGGCTCAAAGTGGCTGACAAAGGTAAAAGGAAAGGTAGGCTATTTTGGGAAAAGTGAGCTAAAACAATTAATGGCCTCAATCATATGCATGCATATAACACATTAAACATTGGACATATATGATGGAACAAAAGAAAGATTACAATCATAGAGAAGTAAACACACAAGAATAATATTTATAGTTAAATAATGTAACCATGTAATTATGCTCAAATTTCACAGGTTGTGTGTTCTTAGCTTTTTAGACTATGTTCCAAATACAACTTCTAACAATTTTAACACAAAAATTTTGATTTAAATTAGTGAAATTTTTCAAAAATAGGATCTTAAAAAGAAACTTATTAATTTTTCAACCAAATAGAACATGCATGCAATTAAACTATTACTATGCAATTTATCCTATTCTAACAAAAGAAAAAAAAATAAATATCCTATTTTATTGGTGTTAAGGAAGAGAAATTACCTCCGGAAGTCAGGTACTGACCGACCTCCCCACACTTAAAGCTTTACACCGTCTTCGGTGCCATCTGTCAGGAACAAAGGGGGGCTGGTAGCAGCATCTCCACCATCGGAACCGTCATGGCTCCCTGTGCTGGTAAATAAAGTGGAGTCCGGGGTATCTGGGTCTTCTTTAGGTGGGTTGTTACCAATAATCAGCTCCTTGAGGTATGTAAATCGGCGCTTGTTACGGCGTTCCCTTTGCTTTCCTTTCTGCTCAAGCCGGTCTAACTTTTGAATTATCTGTAGGAGTAGCTAATTTGTTGAAGGTGCTTGTGATGTGGTAGGAGAAGGGATATCTTCTGCTGGTTTTGTGCTCTGGTTGATAGTGGCTGCTAGAGGTCTGATATATTTTCTGTTAGGAACGTATTGATTATCCCGTGCAATCATGGCTTTGGTGTCCCCATCTCTGTAGGAGACTCCGGCTGCTAAGACTAGATCTGAAACCAAGGCGGGGAAAGGTAAGTTACCCGCAATTTGTACGTGTCCCATAGAATGCCGAATGTGTCTTGGTAAATTGAGGTGCTAGTCTGTAAGGATACACCAGAGTAAAACAGCCATGTCTGTAGTGAAGGAGGACTCGTGAGTGCTCAAAAAGACATAATGGGACATGATCTGTGCCCATACTTGAGCCTCCAAGGTGAGTGCTGAAGCCAATATGCTCTTAGATCGAGATCGATAGTATCCATAGATCCATCTACTGCCAGGTTGTGCGATAACTCTGAGAACGACGTTCCGGTCAAATTGGTATGTCTGGCATTTGAAGGAGGCTTCTTGGAATGCGTCCAATCCTTCTGGAGCAGGGGGAAGATCTAAAGCTCGCTGAATGGCCTCTTCAGTTATGGGGACTTGCTTCTGACGGACATAGACAGACTGCAGGGTTGGCATGTGAAAATTGGAGTAGAATTCAACTACCCATGATAGATTAACCTGCCGTGGCTGTCTCTATAGGAATCCCATTGTCTACGCTCAATGCAGGGCTCAACAAATTCAGCAATGTTGGTCGGGAGGATAAGAAGGTGCTCATTGTTATAATTCCTCTCAGCCAGGATGGGAAACATCTGCTCACAGTAGCGGTTAGCGAACCGCGCAGTGTCCTTTGCTGGAAAAGCTTTTTCTTTTTCATCGACCTTGATGATCCTCTTGATTCATTTTGTTGAGGGTTTCACCGCTGTTGAAGATGGCTCTGCCATTAGTGCTCTTTTTGTTCCTTTCCTTGCTGGTGGTTTGGGAGTAGCTTTCTCTTTATCCTTCTTAGTGGCCATCCTGAAAGGGAAAAGGTAAGTACTTTTAAAACTTCAAGGGTTAGAGCAAAGGAGAGGATAGTATAGGTGATAATCAATGCACGATAAAGAAGGATGTCGTTAGCACATGGTCATGACTACATGTGAAAAGTTCATCAATGGAAATATAGCAAGTGCATGTGATGGATATGAAATGCAAGATGTTTATTGGCATGCCGGCAAAGGCATGAGTAGCATAGATCAAGCATTAAATGTCCAAGTTAGATTATCAATCCTTTCAAACTAACAATCTGTTTGTATTGACAATTATATTTAATCAATAAAATATAAAAGGGGCTTTGTGAAAAACAGGCATTAAAGTAGTAGAATAGAGTAATATAAAAATAATGCACAATGCCATACTGGCTTTTTCACAAACACATAGCATGCATGGTGAATATGTTATTGAAAGTATTAAATTGAATATGCAAGCAACCCTTTAAGAAGTAATACTAATTGTCAAACAATTCCACAATAATCCACAAGCAAAATATAAAAGAAAATAATCACCCAAATAAATTTCTAACACCAATTATAGGAATAATAAAAAAAAGAAGAAAATATAGATAATGAAAGTAAAAAGAAAAATAAGAAGAAAACATTAAGAAAAATAATAAAGGAAAAGTAAAAAGTAAAGAAAGAAAAGAACCTTGATAATGGATGTGAAAAATAAGGAAGGGAGAAAGTAAAGAGTGAGAAAGAATAAAGAAGGAAGAAGGAAGAAGAAAGAAATAGGAAAGGATAGGAAAAGATTTGGATTTGGGGGAAAGAAAAGATAAGATAATTGGCGCTGTTCTGGATAAGTTGTGCGTCGCATGTGACGCGGGCGCGTGGGTCACACAATCGCGTGGTGAACGATAAGTTCAGGTGACGCAGACACGTGGGTGACGCGATCACGTGACCTGATTTGTGGCATTGGCGCGAGTGCAGCCTTGCGTTCGCGCAACTCTGTTTTAAATGCATTTTGCCAAAAATCTGGGTGACGTGTTCGCGTGGGTGACGCGATCGTGTGAATGGCCATATTTTGAAAATGACGCGGACGCGTGGGGCACGCGTTCGCGTGGGCATGCTTGTGCCTAAGGCACGCCTCCAGCCACGCTCCCGCGTGACTCTCTGGTTCGTTCTTCTTTGTTTCGAATGCACATATGACGCGTACGCGTCAGCGACGCTTGTGCGTCGCATGCATTTTTTTTAATATATGCAGAATGTAACTGCAGATGCATGTTATATGCAAAAATTATGAATGAACACTAGTAAAAAAAATAAAATAAAATAAGATTAAGAATAAAAAGGAACAGTTATACCATGGTGAGTTATCTCCCACCTAGCACTTTTGGTTTAAGTCCTTAAGTTGGACGTTTGGTGAGCTCCCTGTTATGGTGGCTTGTGCTTGAACTCATCCAGGAATCCCCACCAATGTTTGCAATTCCAATATCCTCTGGGATCCCAAACTAGTTGCATAAAGCCTTCAAGCAAGTTAAAGCAAGTGACAAGGCCCCAAGAGTGTTGATTGCCAGAATGAATTCTGGGGTCCCAAACCTTGCTTTTGAACCCGTCTTCTTGTTGATCATCATGATTCCATCCGGGTGGTTCTGCCTTAGAATTCTCATTTAGGCACCCAAACATCCTCCTAGACCCAATTAATTGAGAATTATGCCAACCCTTGCAATCAGGCCTTGAGCTTCCAACTGTAACGAACCTAGGATGGTGTTGCCAACCACTACCCATCTCCCTTTTACTCTTAATGCCGCAAAGAGCTCTAAGTTGACCATCTGTCTCAAGTAAAGCATATTCAAGTGGGAAATTAAAGGTCAGGGATAAGAATTTTACCCACTTGAATGTTGTATTGGATGGTAATGGCTTTGGGAGAGGTGTTTCTAATGATATTGCAAGCTCTACTCCCTTGTGCTCTTCTTTGAATTCTTCCACCTCCTTGTAAGCTTCTTCAATTTCAACCTCTTCCTCTTGGTAGCTTTCTTCCAATTCTATCTCCTCTTCATTGCTTTCCAAGGGCATGGGAGGTTGTGCTTTTTCTTCTTTAATCTCCATGTCAAGTCCAATGGGAGAGGATTCAATTGTAGATAAGGATTCATCAATGATTGAGTCCATCTCGTGATCAACCTCTTCAAAGTCTTCAACCAGGCTATGCCTTGGAGGTTGTACACCCTCTTCAACATCAAATTCAAAAATCTTGGAAGGAGGTTCTATGACTAGACTTTCCCATGGAGCTGCATCTCCTAAGTCTTCAACCACTTTTTCCTCTTTAATAATTACTGCTTTGTTCAGTTGTTTTAGTATAAAATCATACTCATCCTTGATGATTTTCTTTCCAGGATAACTTCTTTCAACTATTCCTTCATCTTCAAGGGTCTCTCCTATCTCCACATTTTGGGCCTCCTCTTGTTCTAAGACAAAATCAGACTCCTCCTTGATGTCTGATAAACCCATATTTCATGAGTTCTTTTGTACTTAATTAGAGTGATTTATTCAACTCTTCACCTACTTATTCACATTAATTGCATGGTTTTACTTTCCCTTCCTTATTATGTCATATAATGAAAAACATGTTTTCTAAGCTTTAAAAATTAATTATTTTAATTACCTTTATTTCCATTCGATGCCGTGATTAGTGTGTTGAGTAGTTTCAGATTTTCTAAGGCAGAATGACTTAAAGGATGAAAAAGGAAACATACTAGAATGGAAGGAGGAAGCGAAACGGAGCTTTAGAGAAACTGGTGTCCACGCAATCGCATGGATGACGCGATCGCGTGCCAAGCACGAATCAGCAGCGACGCGGCCGCATGACTGACGCGACCGCGCGCCTTAAGCAGAATACATATGACGCGGTTGCATGACTGACGCGATCGCGTGGCAAGGAAAAGCTCCAAATGATGCGACCGCGTGACCCACGCGGACGTGTGACAGAGGCCACGCACTAGAAATTACAGAATACGCCCCCAGCGAATTCTGAAGCCCTTTTTGGCCCAGATCCAAGTACAGACAGCATAGACCAGAGGTTATAAAGTGTGGGAATGCTTCCATTCAAGGAGAGCTCAAATATTTTCATCTTTCAATAATTTAGATTTAGTTGAGAGGGAGATCTTCTCTCTCTCTCTTTTAGGATTTAGGATTTCTTCTTGTTTTGAGAGTAACTCTGGATCCAGGTTTAATGTTCTTTTAGTATTACTTCTATTTATTTATTCCAACATTTGAATTGATTATTATTATAAACTGATTTAAGAATCATTCCATGTTACAGATTTTTAATTGAATTAATGATAATTGAGGTATTTTCAGTATATGATTGTTCTCTTTGATTTAAGTTACCATTGCTCCCCATCTAAGGATATTTTTATTATTATTCCAGCAATTTTACTTTTTCCCTTTTTGGTTTTGATTAAGAATTTAGTAACTCAACATTTATTAAACTCAGCATAATTGATAATCGTTGTCTTGCTAATTGAGTTAAACTTAAATAATCCCAACCTTCTCTTAGGAAATAATTAGGATTCAAAGGTCAACTTAATTAGTCCCTTGACTTTTTTTTGCTCTGGTAAAGGTTGACCAAGTGGAGTTTAGATTCAACTTTCATTATTGTTGAGAGAGATAACTATGTTGGACCTCTAATTTCTCTATCTTGCTAAAAGTTGTTTTACAGTTATTATTTATTTTACTTGCCATTTAATTCACTCGTCAATTAAATTACTTGCTTCTCACCTTCTAAACCCCGATTACAACCTTTATAGCCAATAATAAGAACATACTTCCTCGCAGTTCCTTGATAAGACGACCCGAGGTTTGAATACTCAGTTAACAATTTTTAAAGGGGTTTGTTACTTGTGACACCCAACACGTTTGTACGAAGGGATTTTTGCCGGTTTAGAAACTATATCTACAACGCAACCGTTTCTATGAATTTCTTTACTGGTAGAAAACCCGACGTCAAAATGGCGTCGTTGCCGGGGAACTGCTAACGTGTGCCTTATTATTGGTTATTGTAAATATTTTTCTTTTGCTTGTTTATTTATTTTTGTTTTTCCTTTTTATCCTTATTTGTTACTATGAACTCTCACCCCTCTCACTTTGAGTTTGGTTCTAATATTGTTAAAGGAAATAGGAGTAACAGCAGGAATGTGCATCAAGGTCAGACCAATCAAGGATGGATGGAGCCAAGAGGATCTAATCAACCCTTTAGGCAGCAACACCCTCCGAGATATCCTGGACAAAGACCATTCTACCGTGCATACCCAGCATAAAGACATGGTGGACAACCTTGTAACTACCAACAAGCCCCACCCCGTGCATATGAACCATCCTTTCAACATAACCTCGAACCACCACACTCACAAGCTTCTCTTCACCATTCGCCATCATATGATCCTTCCTTACCCTAATACCAATCCAATCATTCCCAATCATCACCACTTTCCTTTGTATCATGTCCAAGTCTGGCAAACCGCGAAGCAAAGGATCGCCTGAAAGAAACAATGATTAAATTTTAAACAACCATTCAACAGCTGGAGCAAGCGCTAATTCAATGGGTCACTAGGCTCTCAAATATACAAGGATTAACCACAGCTCCATGTGGACAGCCTGATGAAGAGCGTAGCATGAAGGAAATACTAGAGACTCCAGTGGACAAGACAGAGAATGAATTCGTACTAGAACAAGTGGAAGAAGCTGTCATTGTTCAAGAAGAAGAGTTGGTTGAAGATCTAGGTGATGCTGAACTTCCTTGGGAATCCAGAATTGAGGAAAACTCCGTCCAAGATGCCACAGTTTATGCTAAGGAGGATACCGTACAATCTCCAAGGCAAGTCGTTTACGAAGAATCAGACGGAATAATCCAAGAAGCAAATTTCCTTGATGATGATAGTCACAAGTCTAGTTCTCCTAGTGATGAACTTGCGTCCGCAAGTGAATTCTCTGAGATTGAAGAATCTTCTCCAAGTGAATATGAAGATGATGCGGAGGTAGATTTCTCTCAACCTCTAATCTATGACTCGAGAGGAAGACGCAGAAGACTTTGACCAGGATACAGATACAATTGAAGATCTTTGCAAGGAAGTGGAAGAATTCACAGAAGAACACAAGGAAACGGAACTCGCAGAACCACCGAAAACACCTATCCCAAGGCCATTACCACCCAATACAAGCTTCAAGTGGGTACAATCCTTAACTTATAATTTTACTTATTCACTTGAATATGGTTTGCTTGAAACAGATGGCCAGCTTAGAGCTCTCTGCGGCTTTAAGAGTAAGAGGGAAATGGCTCGTATTCAGAGCTGGTGCACCAGGTTCAATAAGGTTCCACGCGTCACCTCGAAGTACACAGATTGGTATCGTTCTCAATTGCATGGATCACAGAGAACGTTTGGTCGCCACGGTGAGATTCTACTTTTTAACCCGCCCGAATGGAAACTTACAAATCAAAACGGAAGCGGATCAAAAAACACAGCTTGGGATCATGGATTATGTTCTGACATTCGTCATCCCGGGAGGCTGGATATCTGTTTAAAGCTGCGCAGAAGCTTTACATGCCTAGTTTGGGACCCCGGAGGCTATTGGCATTCCAAGCACTGGTGGAGATTTTTGGACGAATTTAAACACAAGCCACCATAACAGGATGCTCTTCCAATGTCCAACTTAAGGACTTTAACTAAAAGTGCTAGGTGGGAGACAACCCACCATGGTATGGTCGCTTCTTTTTCAATTTATTTCCTGTTAATTGCTTTCATTTTTCCTTTTTCATTTTAATTTATTAAACCTGGAATCATGCATAAGCATCCATGATAGTCATTGCATTCTGCACTTTTCATGCATAAAAAAAAAGTGGTTGCACGACGCGACCGCATGCCCCATGCGATCGCGTCATGTCGCGAAAAACACCACCCATGCGACCGCGTGACCCACGCGGCCGCGTGATATATATATCGGCGTAAGGATCCAACAAACAGAAAGTTAGGCTGGAATCGTGCGGCCCTTGTGCGTTTCGCACAAATTGGCCCACGCGATCGCATGCCCCATGCGATCGCGTCACTTACCCAATACCAATCCCACGCGACCGCGTGAGCGACGCGATCGCGTCGCATGGATTGCACATCACCCCAAAAGGAGACAGAGAGTTGCGCTAAAACGGCGCTGGAGTCGTGCGTTTAGCACAACTTCCAGCGACGCGATCGCGCGACCCATGCGATCGCGTCACCCTTCATTCCCCCCTCTCATGCGATCGCGCACCCCACGCGATCGCATCACCCCCATTTTCATCCCAACCACGCGACCGCGTGCCCCACGCGGCCGCGTGGATTCGAAAATATAACCCCCCCAGCCTGCAAACCCTATCAGTTGCGCAGCCCTCACCCCAACCCTCTTCCCCTTCTCTGCCTCCTCTCCCTCCAACCACCACCCACCACCTTCCAGCCACCACCGCACCATCCCCCAGACGCCGCCGCCGACCCGCCACCACCACCGTACCACCCCCTCCCCTTCTCTCTCCTTCCTTCTTCCTCTCTCCTCCCCTCTCCACCGCTGCTCGCCGCCACCACCGCCCACCACCGACGGCCATCCACCGCGCCCCACCCCTTCAGCCAGCAACCCCAACCCCCACCTCCCACCCCTATCCTCTTCCTCCAACACCACCTGAACCCAATCTCCGACACCAACCCCCTCCGCCGCCACCACCGCGTCGCCGTGCACCGCCACCGCGCCGGACGCCGCCGCAGCCACCTTCTTCCCTGTTCCACCCCTTCCACTTACCAGGTTCCGCAACACGCAACCAATTTTTATTTTATCTGTTCGTCACTTTTCTGTATTTTTTTATTCCGTTTATGTTCATGATTAGGATAGTTAGACTTGCATGTTGTAGTGGATTTTTAGGTTGTTAGGTAGCTTAGGCTGTGGTTAGTGGATCTAGGTCTGTTTACTTGCACTGTTCTTACTTCTGTTTTATCCTATGTGCAAATCTGTTGCTGCTATAATCATGATTCATATGCTGCTTTCTTGTATGTTGCTGCTGTTTACATTGAGTTTTTATGTTTATTTTATATCTATGTACATACAGCTTAATTTTTTTAATTCATATGAACTAATTAAATTGCTGTTTATTTTCCGGGACAATCCAATTTTAGCCGGAATGCTGCCCAAATTTTTAAAATTTGTTTTCATTCATGTTTCGGTTTGGCATTTCTGAAATCTGTTTTGCTCTGCTTTACCCAAATCACTACATGACTGCTATGGCAGACCTTCTCACCCTTTTTGATTTCCTGGTTCATAAACTGCTTGTTCAATTATGAGTACTTCTATTCTTACCTATGAATTCTTGTTATATGGAATTTTTTCTATGCCACTTACCTTCCTAACTCACTAATTTTAATTTATTTAATTTCTTTTTCAAATCCTAACCATACTAACCCTTTTGATCTCTTTTCTGATTATTTTCACTTTCCTCTAACTTTCTAACCATGGCATATTGCTTATTTTTTTTCTATTTAACATAAATTCAATCACATTTCATATACTTATTTTCCTTATTCTATTCCTCCCTTACCGCTTTGAGTTCCCTTTGTTTAAATTGCCTGTTTGCTTTCCTATTTTTTTTATCTATTCCTGATTTTCTATTTTTCAGGATGTCTGCCTCACAGAGGAAAGGTAAAGGCAAGGCCACTGGAAAGCACAAGAGAGGAGAATCCTCCCAGTCCATCATTTCTCTAATGCACGATACCTCATGGCGGGAGAAGAACTTCACATAGCAGGAGAAAGCTAACCAGCTGCTCCCTGCGGATGATCCTATAAAATTTGCAAACCGGTACTGTGAACTGAAGTACTCGGCTTTTGCAAACTCCAGAAATCTATACTTGGAACGTACCTTGAAGATTCCAGAGGCCCTTCAGCAGTACACTACTGAGCAAATCAAGCAACGGGGCTGGTTCTTTCTGGAGAGACCACTGACAGAGGTGAATGCATCTTGGGTACGGAAATTCTATTGCAACTACTACCTTAATACCCTTGATGCAGTGAACCTGAGAGGAAAGCAAATTCTGGTCACAGAGGAAGCCATAGAGACCATTCTCCAGCTCCCAGCCAAGTCCGATCAGCCAGATGGTTTTGCACAGGCTGAAGAGGACATGGGCCAGATGCAGTTTGACTGGGATGCTGTGAAGGCACGGATTGCTCTCGACCCTACTGTTCCTTGGGAGATGGGTCAGAACACCACTATGCCTAGAGGGATCAAGAGAGTGAACTTAAATGATGAGGCTCGGCTATGGCATCAGATCTTGAGTAATTTTGTGATGCCGAGTACTCACGAGACGGAGATCCCGGTTACCATGATCACCCTCCTTTGGTGTGTGTTGGAGGGTAAGGACATATACTTACCTCGTTTTATCCGGTATTATATGGCCAGGGCCCACGTACGAGGCACCCTCCCCTTTCCTTACCTGGTTACACGGCTAGGCCGTCAGGCTGATGTGCCTTGGGAGGACGCCGATGAGAGACCACCAGCAGCGGACTGTAGGAAGATCATCCCGCACAGCAGGAACTTCCTTGCTTTGGGCTACAGACCACCACCTATCACTGCTACTGACGAGACAGCCCCTCCGTCTGCTGGACCCTCTTCATCCACAGCTGCCCCAGCCGCCCCTGCTGCCACCACTGCACCTCCACCCGCCTCTGAGCCAGTCTATCGCCTCGTGCACCGTCTATTCCGCCAGCTTGATCAGATGGAGCGCCGTAACAGGCACCGGTATGAGAGATTAGAGCGCCGCAGCAGGCAACGCTTTTCCCATCTGAAGCTGTTGATCAGACAGGGTGCCGACATCCCCTCAGAGTCCGACACCCCTTCAGAGCCATCAGAGGATGAGCACAAGGAGGAGGATGAGCCCGAGTAGGAGCCTCATTCCCAGGCGGAGACTCATCAGCAGGCAGCCACAGAGCAGGCTGCCCCGCATCAGAAGGTTATGCCCCAGATAGAGGCTGCAGATCCGGAGATCCTGCTCCAGTCCGTCCCACCTCCACAGCAGCCAGACCCTCAGCCCACCACCGCCACGGAGACCCCAGCTACCATCCCTACCATTGATGACACTCCTTCACACCAGGCTTGATTGGGCATCGAGGACGATGCTTCATTTTAAGTGTGGGGAGGTCGCCATCTCTGGAATTTATTTTGGTGAACCACTACATACTTTTTCTTTTATTTTGGATATTTTTTCTGTATTTTTTTCTTTTTCTTTTACTGTTATTTTCTGAGTACTTATATATTGCTACTTGTGTATTTTACTCTATTTTCTGCATTTTGCATTTTTTGTTCATATTTTAGTTATTTAGTTTAGTTTAGTTTGCAATTCTGATTTATTAGTGGATTAATTAGTATAGTTTACCCTTTTTAGCATATGATAGTATAGTTTAAATAGAAAAATATAAAAAGGAAGTAAACTAGAAACTTTAACAGAATCAAAATAACCCACACCTTGTATATATAGCATTACATGTTAGTTGACAACATTTCATCAAGGAGGAACATTAAAAACTTTAAAAGCTACCCTAAATAAATTTTTTTCAAGAGAATAATGGGAATTTTTAACTAAACCTGCATACAATATATGAATGATATATGATGCTTGAGTTAGAGAACACACTGCCTGAGAGTCTTGAGCTTAAATTGTATGGTTGCATTCAAACCATAATTTCATTTCTGTGTGTCACATTTCTTTTTATTCTGATATTCTTTACTTTGCTTTAATCTATATGTCCAATTATAGAATATAGAATAGATACATACCAAGAGAATGATTGAGGCCATCATTTGATTTTAGCTCACTCACCCCAAATTAGCCTACCTTTTACATTACCCTTGTTAGCCCCCTTGAGCCTTTTAAAACCCCTTTATTCTATTTAGCCAAATTACTAGCCTTAAGCAGAAAAACAAAAGAAAATCCCAAGTGAATCCTTGGTTAGCTTAAGATAGAAAATTATAAATAGATTTAAATGTGGGAAACCTTTTGGAAACATGGTAATAGAAACAAAAGGGTAAAAAAAGTAAAAAGGAATAAAATAAAATTTGGGAAGCATGCTCATAAGAAAATCTAAGTGATTTAATTATCATGTGCAAAAAAAAAAGTTATTTTTCAGCATCTAAATAAAAGGGAATACAAAAAGGAAATTCCCCAATGAAAACAATGCACATGGAATAAAAATAAAAAGTAAAACATGAGCATGTAACAATAAGTGGGAAATTATGGGACATTAGGTAAAGAAACTTTATTTTACTAGATGTGTATGTTAGGTGAGATCTTAGTCTAATTAAGGATTCACTTATTAGCTCACTTAACCCTATACATAAATCCTTACCCTTACCTTGGCCCCATTACAACCTTAATTAAGACCTCATGACTTTTTGGTATGACTATATTCTATAATTGTTGATTGGTTAGATGAAAAACAAAGCCGTAGAAATTAAGAATAAAAAGAAAAATAGAGTGAATAAACCCAATAAACACTGAGTGACTAGAGAGTAAACACAAATTCCAGTGAGGGTTCAATAACTCATCAACATATATCTGTGCTTAAAATTTACTAATTGTTTTGCAAGTTTGTACAATGTTTTCTTTCCCATCTCATTTGCTAAAGTGCTTTATTATTTAAGGGTTGGCTATATATATATACACAACTCCTTGAGAATGTAAATTAACTTAGCTACATGTAAGCTTTATATATGAGTGGAGGAATTAGAATTGCATGACTCATTAGGTAGATGCATTTAGCATAGGTTGCATTTCATAAACATTCCATCACTTTAACCTTAATTATTTACCTTGGATTTAGCATGAGGACATGCTAGTGTTTAAGTGTGGGGAGGTTGATAAACCCATATTTCATAAGTTCTTTTGTACTTAATTAGAGTGATTTATTCAACTCTTCACCTACTTATTCACATTAATTGCATGGTTTTACTTTCCCTTCCTTATTATGTCATATAATGAAAAACATGTTTTCTAAGCTTTAAAAATTAATTATTTTAATTACCTTTATTTCCATTCGATGCCGTGATTAGTGTGTTGAGTAGTTTCAGATTTTCTAAGGCAGAATGACTTAAAGGATGAAAAAGGAAACATACTAGAATGGAAGGAGGAAGCAAAACGGAGCTTTAGAGAAACTGGTGTCCACGCGATTGCATGGATGACGCGATCGCGTGCCAAGCACGAATCAGCAGCAACGCGGCCGCATGACTGACGCGACCGCGCGCCTTAAGCAGAATACATATGACGCGGTCGCATGACTGACGCGACCGTGTGGCAAGGAAAAGCTCCAAATGACGCGACCGCGTGACCGACGCGGACGCGTGACAGAGGCCACGCACCAGAAATTACAGAATACGCCTCCAGCGAATTCTGAAGCCCATTTTGGCCCAGATCCAAGTACAGACAGCATAGACCAGAGGGTATAAAGTGTGGAAATGCTTCCATTCAAGGAGAGCTCACATATTTTCATCTTTCAATGATTTAGATTTAGTTGAGAGGGAGATCTTCTCTCTCTCTCTTTTAGGATTTAGGATTTCTTCTTGTTTTGAGAGTAACTCTGGATCCAGGTTTAATGTTCTTTTAGTATTACTTCTATTTATTTATTCCAACATTTGAATTGATTATTATTATAAATTGATTTAAGAATCATTCCATGTTACAGATTTTTAATTGAATTAATGATAATTGAGGTATTTTCAGTATATGATTGTTCTCTTTGATTTAAGTTACCATTGCTCCCCATCTAAGGATATTTTTATTATTATTCCAGCAATTTTACTTTTTCCCCTTTTGGTTCTGGTTAAGAATTTAGTAACTCAACAGTTATTAAACTCAGCATAATTGATAATCGTTGTCTTGCTAATTGAGTTGAACTTAAATAATCCCAACCTTCTCTTAGGAAATAATTAGGATTCAAAGGTCAACTTAATTAGTCCCTTGACTTTCTTTTGCTCTGATAAAGGTTGACCAAGTGGAGTTTAGATTCAACTTTCATTATTGTTGAGAGAGATAACTATGTTGGACCTCTAATTTCTCTACCTTGCTAAAAGTTGTTTTACAGTTATTATTTATTTTTACTTGCCATTTAATTCATTCGTCAATTAAATTACTTGCTTCTCACCTTCTAAACCCCGATTACAACCTTTATAGCCAATAATAAGAACATACTTCCTCGCAGTTCCTTGAGAAGACGACCCGAGGTTTGAATACTCGGTTAACAATTTTTAAAGGGGTTTGTTACTTGTGACACCAACACGTTTGTACGAAGGGATTTTTGCCGGTTTAGAAACTACATCTACAACACAACCGTTTCTATGAATTTCTTTACTGGTAGAAAACCCGACGTCAATGTCTTCCTTCACTAATTCTTCAACCACTCCTTCGACTTCAAGGGTCTCCACTACCTTCATCTGTAGGGCCTCCCCTAGCTTCTTATGAAGTATGGATTCGCGAAGATGATTCCTTCTTTCTTGTTCCATATCAATAGCATAACTGGGATCATCTTGCTCTTGGATTGATGGATGTGGGTGCTCTTCCATGGAGGGTGGTGATGGGATGGGAAGATTATTATATGGTTAAAAAGGAAGCGCACTGAAGCTTGAGGGTTGAATATTGGAGGTAGAGGGTTGGTCCATACGGGATATAAGATTTTGGAGTGTAGAGGTGAGACCAATGATATTAGAGATGAGTGTGTTGTTATCCAATGGAGGTTGGGGTGGATAGGAGGGTTCATTTGTTAGGAGAAAGGGCTCATAATACGGAGGTGGTGCTTCTTGATAAGGATCTAGAGATGGTAAATATTGAGGTGGTGGTTATGGGTGTGGTTCATGTGGTGGTTGGTGTGGTGGATGTGGATTAGGGTCATACGAGGGTGTTTGGTGGTAAGGTGCTTGTGAGTATGGTGGTTCAAAGGTATGTTGGGGAGGCAGTTCATAAGCATATGGCGGGGCTTGTTGGTAGCTACAAGAGGGTCCACCATATCTATCATCTTGGTATGCACCTCGGAATGGCTCTGGACCATAGTAATTAAGTGGAGGTGGTTTGTCACGAAAGGGTCCACCATAACTATTGTCTTGGTATGCATCACAGAATGGTTGTTGGTTATAGCGCATTGGAGGGGGTTATTGCCAAGAGGGTTGATCGAATCCTTGTGGCTCCTCCCATCTTTGATTCTTCCAACTTTGATGCCTATTTTCATTATAGTTTCCATTCCTTACAACAACATTGGAACCAAACTTAAAGCCAGAGGGGTGAGAATTCATAGTAGCAATTAAAGACAAAAATTAATAAAAATTAATGTAAATAAACTCCTAAAACTAGAAACACTAAAAAAAGAAATGAAAAAGCAAATATTTACAATAACCAATAATAAGGCACACATTTGCAATTAAGAAATCTTAGAACAGTTAATTAAGAAATCAATATAGAGAATGCGTTGAGAGTATAGTTCTTAATCAGCTAAGATCCGCCTTGTCAATTTAAAAAAGTTGTCATGAAATTTAGAAATAATAATACTGGGAGTATGAGTCCCAGGTCGTCTCCCAACGAGTTGCAGGAAAGGGTGCTAACTTATTAGTCAGGAATTTTCAAGAGAGTTTGAGTTTGGATAATGAGCAATTAAATAATTATAAATTAAAGCAATAAAACTAAGAATGATTATTAATATTCTAATAAAAAGCCTTGACTGGGGGAATGATTAATTGGAAGTCCTATCCTTGTTGGGATCTCTTAAGTGTAGTATCAAAAAGGTTGTTGTTTTCACTTAGTTAACCCTTACTAAATAAAGGAAAGTCAAGTGATTGAGCTAGTCCTTATTCGCAAATCCTAGTCCTCTCCCTTGGGAAAGTCTAGCGTTAGTAAATACAGAACTAGCCAACAACTTCCAATTTAATCAGCACTTAAGCCTTCCAACTCAAGTGTCTCCTTTTAATCAATCCACATGTCAAGTATGGAATCTACTCCATTGACATGAATATAATACTCAAAAAAATATAAGAAGATATAATAAATTAATTAAAATAAAATAGAGACTGAAAATTAATTAAAAGTAAAAGTAATACTTTTTGTCAACAATCCATGAAAATAATCCAATTAGAACTCTAAATAAAGTAAATAAGGATATGGAAGAATAAGGGACAAAGTAAACAAACTAGAATAATATCTTCAACGGAGGTGATGACTCTTCAATATCCAAAAGCATGAAACAATAACTAGGAATGTAAAGAGAAACTAGAGGAAGAGTAATTCTCTCTCTAGATTCAGATCTAAAACTAAAAATAATCCTAATATGAATGAATGTGTATCTCCGTCTATGCGTGTGTGTTGAGTCTCTACTTGTTCCCTGGCTCTATTCTGTGTTTCTGTTGGTGGGTCTTCCAAGAGGAAAACCTCTAGTTCTTTGTGATCCTTAATATTTTCTCAATGGTAAAGCTTCAGGCAATGTTCATTGACCTTGATGAATTTGGATCTAGAAGGATGAAGCAGGTGAAAAACTCTGTATGGCTCTGCCTTTTCTACTCTATAGGGACCTTCCCATCTTGATCTCAGTTTACTTGGCATGAGCATCTGCCTGGAGTTATATAGAAGAACTAACTCTCCTGGTCTGAATTCTCTCTTTTTTATGTGCTTGTCATGGACATCCTTCATTTTTTCTTCGTATCGCCTGGAATTGTCATATGCTTCTAGGCGAAGATTCTCCAATTCTGCTAGTTGCAGCTTCCTTTCAGCACCAGCTTCTTCAAAATTCATATTGCACTCCCTCACAGCCCAGAAAGCCTTGTGTTCCACTTGCACTGGAAGGGGACAAGCCTTTCCGTATACCAAGCGGAAGGGGCTCATCCCAATGGGTGTCTTGTACGCTGTTCTATATGCCCAGAGTGCATTTTGTAGCCTGGCACTCCAGTCTTTCCTATGAGGTTTTACTATCTTCTCCAAAATACGTTTAATCTCCTTGTTAGACACTTCTGCTTGTCCATTGGTTTGGGGATGATAAGCTGTTGCTACTTTATGAACAATCCCATGCTTTTTCAGTAATCCTGTTAGTCTCCTATTACAAAAGTGAGTGCATTGATCACTCACGATTGCTCGTGGTGACCCAAAGCGACAAATAATATGGTTTCTAACAAAGAAAATAACAGTGTTAGCATCATCAGTACGGGTAGGAATTGCTTCCACCCATTTAGAAACATAATCTACAGCTAACAATATATAAAGGTAACCATTAGAGTTTGGAAAGGGTCCCATGAAGTCAATGCCCCAAACATAAAAAATTTCACAGAAAAGCATAATCTGTTGAGGCATCTCATCCCTCTTGGATATATTACCAAACCTTTGGCATGGAGAACAAGATTTACAAAATTCAGTAGCATCTTTAAAAAGAGAAGGCCACTAGAATCCACAGTCTAAGATTTTTCTAGCTGTTCTTTGAGGGCCAAAATGTCCTCCACTCTCAGAAGAGTGGTAGGCCTCTAAAATAGACTGGAATTCTGATTGTGATACACATCGTCTAATTACCTAGTCATCACCACACCTCCACAAATATGGATCATCCCATATAAAATATTTAGACTCGCTTTTCAGCTTGTTCCTTTGATGCTTAGTAAAATTGGGAGGAAAAGTATGGCTAACTAGATAATTAGCTACAGGTGCATACCGAGGAACTACTTCAGATACTGCTTGCAAACTATCAAATGGAAAAGTATCATTAATAGGGGTGGAGTCATGCTTAATGTGCTCAAGGCGACTCAAGTGGTCTGCCACTAAATTCTGGTTACCACTCCTATCCTTAATTTCTAAATCAAATTCTTGTAGTAACAGTATCCAACGTATTAGCCTTGGTTTGGACTCCTTTTTAGCTAATAAATATTTTAGAGCTGCATGGTCTGAGTACACTACCACCTTAGTACTAAGTAAATAGGCTCGGAATTTATCCAGAGCAAAAACAATAGCTAGATGTTCTTTTTCAGTAGTAGTGTAATTAGACTGAGCAGCGTCTAAGCAATTACAAAAGGGTCTTTACTTTCGTGCTGAGCCAGCACCGCTCCTACTGCATGGCTGGAGGCATCACACATAATTTCAAATGGCTGGCTCCAGTCTGGTCCTCTCACAATTGGAGCTTGAGTCAGGGTGATCTTCAGCTTATCAAACGCTTTCATGCAATCTTCACTGAATTCGAACTCAATATCTTTCTGCAGTAATATGGATAAAGGCAATGCTACCTTACTGAAGTCCTCAATGATCTCCTATAAGAACTTGCGTGGCCGAGGAATGAATGGACTTCCCTCACAGAGGAGGGGTAAGGTAAACTAGAAATGACATCTACCTTTGCTGAATCTACAGAAATACCAGTATTAGACACAACATATCCTAGTATAATTCCTTGTTTTACCATAAAGTGACATTTTTCAAAATTCAATACAAGGTTTGTACTAACACACCTGTCTAATACTCTAGATAAACTATCCAAGCAAAGGCTAAATGAATCACCATATATGCTAAAATCATCCATAAATACTTCTATACAGTTCTCAATAAGATCTGAAAAGATACTCATCATGCATCTCTGAAAAGTAGCCGGTGCATTGCACAAGCCAAAAGGCATCCTTTTATAAGCATACGTTCCAAAGGGACATGTAAAAGTAGTCTTCTCCTGATCTTCAGGAGCTATATGAATTTGAAAGTAGCATGTATAAACATCTAAAAAGCAATAATGGGATTTACCTGATAGGCGATCAAGCATTTGATCAATGAATGACAAGGGGTAGTGATCCTTGCGAGTAGCTTGGTTGAGACACCTATAGTCAATGTAAACTCTCCATGAATTCTGCACTCTAGTTGTCAGGAGCTCTCTATGCTCATTCTTTATTATTGTGGCTCCAGATTTTTTGGGCACCACTTGTACTGGACTGACCCATTCACTGTCTGAGATGGGGTAAATGATATCTGCTTCAAGTAGTCTGGTTACTTCTTTCTTGACAACTTCTAAGATGGTTGTATTCAATCTTCTTTGAGGCTGACGGATAGGCTTTGCTTCCTCTTCTAAGAATATTCTGTGCTCACAAACTTGAGGACTGATGCCTACTATATCCGCCAAGCTCCATCCAATTGCTTTTTTATGTTTTCTCAGCACACTGACCAGTTGCTCTTCTTGTTGAGAAGTGAGTTCCCTTACAATGATAACGGGGAACTTCTGATTATCCTCAAGGTAAGCATACTTGAGGTGTGGAGGGAGGGGCTTTAATTCCAAATTCTGCTCATGGCTAGGCTCTAGATCGTTCGAGGCTAGTGATAATAGCAAAGTGTCCGCATTGTGCTCAGAGGGTGTCCCCACACTTGCACCTTGCTCCATGTGCTTCTCTTCTATTTCTTCTTGGTGAACTTCAGCTACAGTTTCATCAATGATGTCGCACTGGAAGATAGAATGATCTTCTGGAGGGTGTTTCATAGCTTCATTTAAACTGAAACTCACTGCTCTGCCATCTATCTCAAAGGAGTAAGTTCCTGAGAATGCATCCAGCTTGAACTTCGAAGTCTTCAGGAATGGTCTTTCAAAGAGGATTGATGATGGTCTTCCTGAGTCATTAGGGGGCATTTCCAGGATATAGAAGTCAATAGGAAACGTGAGCCCCTTAATGCTCACTAATACATCTTCAGCAATTCCAACTACTGTAATAATGCTCTTATCTGTTAACACAAAACGAGCTACCGACCTTTTTAAGGAAGGGAGCCTCAAGGTATCATATATAGACAATGGCATTATACTAACACACGCTCTTAAGTCACACATGCAATCAGAAAATATTACACCTTCAATGGTACAGTTAACCATGCATGGACCTGGATCACTACATTTTTCAGGTATACCTCCCATTAAAGCAGATATAGAACTACCTAAAGGAATAGTTTCTAACTCATTAATTTTATCTTTATGAATTCATAAATTCTTTAGAAACTTTGCGTATTTAGGTACCTGCTGAATGACATCAAAAAGGGGAATAGTTACCTCAACCTTTTGAATATTTCTATGATTTTGGGATCAAGTTCCATCTGCTTCCTGGATTTCTTTGCAAGGTGTGAAAAAGGTGTGAAAAAGGGATAGGGATGGCGTCTTGTACAACTTCAGCTTCCTTTGGTTCTCCGTTCCTTGGTTGAACTACTTCTTTTTCAACTATGTCTTGTACGTCTTCTTCCTCTTCAGCATCTTCCACTTCCACTACATTCTCAGTTGGGGCATGTTCTGGTAGGCTTGGCTCCTCATGGTTCCTCTCTTGCAGTGTGGTTCCGGACCTCAATGTGATGGCATTGATGCCACCTTTGGGATTAGGTAGGGGTTGAGAAAGAATTCCACTGGAGCTTGAGGGTTGGTTGATGGAATTAGGTAATGAATCTCTCCTAGAGGTGAGAGCTTGTAAAGTGGAATTCAGACCATTCAAAGTAGAGTTCAGCTGTGTCTGCATGTCTTGTTGTCCTTGTGCAAGAGAACAAAGCATCTCATCATTTGATGAGAAATTAGGATAGGTGATCTGAGAAACTTGTTGTTGGTTATGCTGGGATCCTTGAGATTGTCTTAGGTGAGGTGCTCTGTAAGGCTGGTTCTGATTCTGCTGTCTGTTGTTGTTATTCCACCTCTGGTTTTCATTGTTATCTCTGCCTCCTCTGTTATAGTTGTCCCTCCAGCCATGGTTGGAATTATCCCTCCAACCCTGGTTGGAGTTGTCTTGCCATCCTTAGTTATAGTTTCCACCTTGGTTGTAATTGCCGCGTTATTGATTGTATCCTTGATTCGGGTGGTCATAGAAGTTATGAGTAGCTGCCACAGTGTTGTCTTCTTGTTGGAGCTGTGGACATTCATCAGTATAATGACTATAATCAGTACAGATTCCGCATACTCTCTGTGGGACTAACTATTGGCTCTGATGTGGTGGGTGAGGCTGAGCTTGTTGTTGGTTCAACTGCATTTACTTTAGTAGGTTGGTCATTTCATATATACTCTATGTAAGAGCAATAGTTTCAATGTTAGAGGAAACCTCTGCAATAGCTTTTGAGTGGTTGTGCCTGTGCCAGTGATTCCTAGTAGACTCAGCTAAGTCGCTGATCAGTTGCCATGCTTTATCTGCGATCTTGTACTTTTTCATAGAACCATTACTAGCACCATCCAGTGTGGTTTTATCTTGAGGCTTCATGCCTTGTGTGAATTAGCTGATCAACACCAGTATGTCGATCATGTGATGGGGGCATGCGTCTAGAAGGTTCTTAAAGCGCTCCCAGTACTCATAAAGAGATCTCTTTTCTCAGTCTATCTGTGACTTCAGCTGGAAAGTATTTTTCCAAAAATTCTCTCCTGATCGTGTCCCAGTTGGTAACAGTCGCTTCAGGTTGGGAGTAGTAGCACTCCCTTGCCTTTCCCTCAAGAGAAAACGGGAAGACGGTTAATAGAATAGAAGTTTCATCTGCACCATTACGCCTAACAGTAGAACAGGCTGTCTGGAAATCCCTTAGGTGCTTGATAGGCTCTTGAGCAGGTAAGCCATGAAATTTGGGCATCAAGTTGATTAGTGTAGTCTTTAGTTCTAAATCTGCAGCCAGAGTTGGATGATGCACTTGATACGGCTACAGTGTAAAATCTGGGGCTCCAGCCTCCTGGAGAGTAATCGTCCTAGGTGTTGCCATTCTATCTGCACGTGAATTAACTAAATCAGTAGTAAAGGAGCTTGTTTCACTCTCAGATGGCGGTTCAGATTCGCCCTCAGATAAGATTGGTGAATCGATAACAATCACTTTACCACCCTTAGAGGCTATCCTGCGTCGAGCTCGCCTAATATGTGAAAGAGTTCTTTCAATTTTAGGATCAAACGTGGCTAAGCTTGAATTAGGAAGTGAACGCGTCATTCAATGAAAGAAACATATAGCTCATGGTAAAAAAAATAAAAATAAAATATGCAAATAAAATAAAATATGTACACTAATTAATAATTCAGCACACAATTGCAACTCCCCGGCAACGGTGCCATTTTGACGAACTGATTTCTGCCGGTAAAGAATTGTATAAGAATAATCACGTTGTAACTATAGTTTCTAAACCAACAGAGAATCCTTTCGTACAAAAATTTGGTTGTCAAAAAAGTAACAAAACCCAATAAAATTTATAACTGAAGTATTTAAACCTCAGGTCGTCTTCTCAAGAAATTGCAGGAAAGTATGATTTATTATTGGTTATGGAAAATGGTATATTTTTGGGTTTTTGAAATAGAAAACAAGGAGAATAAATTAGCAATAAAGTAAATTAATTACTAGAAAAACTCTTGGCAAGGTATGAGAACTGGAAATCCCATCCTAGTTATCCTTATCAAGTGTGATGAGAATTGTTATTGCTCCCACTTAGTTAACCCTTACTAAATAAAGGAAAGTCAAGTGGACCAATTAACTTGATTTCTCAAGTCCTAGTCAACTCCTGTGGAAAGGCTAGCTTTAGAGGGATCCAAATCAATCAGTAATTCCCAATTTTCAATCAACCGCTGAGTTTGACAACTCAAGTGTCACTAATTACTTAACCAAAGCCAAAAGGAGGAAAAATATAAATTATTTATATCATAAATAGAAGAGACCAATCTTAAATCTAAAATACCTCAAATTGCATTAAATAGAATATTCAAATCTAACATGAAGAGTTCATAAGCCAATTTGGCAACATAAATAATTAACAAGTAAAAGCATTAGAATAAATAAAAGTAGAAGAGAAATATAAATTAAAGAACATTGAACCTGGAATGAAGAAAATAACCATAAACTGAGATGAATCCTAATCCTAAAAACCTATATCCTAAATCCTAAATCCTAAGTGAGAGGAGAGAGCCTCTCTCTCTAGAAAACTACATCTAAATCCTAAAATTATGAATTCTGAATGTTGTATATGTTGTAGGAATGAATGGATTGATTTTCCGACTTTATAGCCTCTAATCTGTGCTTTCTGGGCCAAAAACTAGGTCAAAAACAGCCCAGAAATTGCCCCCAGTGATTTCTGGTACGTACAGGTCGCTACAAAGTCACGCGTTAGCGTTGTCCACGCGTTCGCGTGGATTGCATTTTTCCAGGTCACGCATCCGCGTGATCCACGCGTGTGTGTTGCCTGGCTTTAGATTGGACCTTTGTAGCTCAAGTTATGACCGTTTGAGTGCGAAGAGGTCAGGCTAGA